>NC_133330.1:96374311-96517737 GCF_042186555.1 Aquarana catesbeiana
GGGGTAATGGGAAAGAATGAGGGCAGGGGAGGGGCGGGGGATGGAATATACTTACTCGTGGACCCGCCACCCCCACAATAATAGATATGTTAGTGTGTATACAACCTGTGGTAAGGATGATAAAGATACAAGCAATGAATATACACATACCATATATAAGCAAATAAAAGCAATATATATCTATAATATGGTGGCAATCTCGATGCCCTCATTCAAGCCCCCAGGCGAGAGGACGTCGAGATTGTAAATCCAGAACGTTTCCCTTGCACAGAGCTTTTTGAAACGTTCGGCGGGAGTATATGACTTGGGAATTTGTTCAATTACCCATACAGTGAGGCCCGTGGTGGATTTTTGGTGAAAACTAGCAAAATGTCGTGGGACACTGTGCATATCTTTGCCACCCTCTATCAGTCTCCGGTGTTGACCGAAACGCTGTCTGAGGGGGCAGATTGTTCTACCGACATAGATCAGTCCACAGGGGCACATAAGGCCGTAGACTACAAAAATCGAAAGAACAATTGTAGAATTGGTCTATTTGGTACGTTTTACCTTTGGAAAGGAATGACTTTTGTCCATGTTTAACAAAGGCACAAGTTTTGCATAGGGTTTTTTTTGCATCGATACATGCCAACCAGAGGTATAAGTGTGGTGGCATGGTCGTTGGTCACAGTAGTTTTGAATTTGCTTGGGGCAATTTTACTTTTCAAGTTAGGTGCTTTACGGTAAGTGATTCGTGGTACTGTAGGGAGAAGAGTTTTGAGAAGGGGTCCTGTAATAGAATCCCCCAATGTTTTTTCATGATGTTTTCAATTTTTTATATTCAAAGTGAAAGGTCGTGATAAATCTGGTGGAGTGATCAGTTGGGCAAGTATTTGTTTTGGCTGGTTTACCCTTGGAATAGGATGCACAAGCTACATCAACCAATTCTTTAGGGTATTGTTTTTCAGCGAATTTGTTTTTTAATGGAATGCTAGAGGCTGCATAATCGCTATCAAGGGTACAGTTCTGTCTGAGACGGCAGAACTGTCCCTTTGGTATATTTTTCGTCCACTTCGGATAGTGGCAGCTGTGAAAATGTAAGAAGGAATTCCAGCAGTTGGCTTGGTGTAATTTTTAGCAATGATTCTATCGTCCATGTGACCCAATTCCAAATCGAGATATGCTAAATGGGTGGGGTCAGAGGTGTGGGTGAAGGCAAGTCCATAGGGATTATGGTTACAGTGGTCCACAAATGATGTAATCTGATCTGGGGAGCCGTCCAGATCACGATCAGATCATCTATATAGCGCCCAAAGAAAATGATGTTTGCTGAGTGTGGGTTATTGTGCCATATAAAGTTTTTCTCCCAGTAACCCATAGCCAGGTTGGCATAGGAGGGCAAGAAAGAATTCCAGAGCTAATAATCCAAATGAGTGGGGGATGAGTGGATTATTAGCTCTTGGATTATTAGCTCTGGAATTCTTTCTTGCCCAGGACCCTCTTTTAAACCCCAGACAAGCTGCTTTCATCATGGAGGCTACCAATTTTTGTTTAACCCATAACTACTTTGATTTTAATGGTGAGTTCTTCCTGCAAGCACAGGGGACCGCCATGGGAGCTAATTTCGCCCCCTCCTATGCCAACCTGGCTATGGGTTACTGGGAGAAAAACTTTATATGGCACAATAACCCACACTCAGCAAACATCATTTTCTTTGGGCGCTATATAGATGATCTGATCGTGATCTGGGACGGCTCCCCAGATCAGATTACATCATTTGTGGACCACACCTCTGACCCCACCATTTAGCATATCTCGATTTGGAATTGGGTCACATGGACGATAGAATCATTGCTAAAAATTACACCAAGCCAACTGCTGGGAATTCCTTCTTACATTTTCACAGCTGCCACTATCCGAAGTGGACGAAAAATATACCAAAGGGACAGTTCTGCCGTCTCAGACAGAACTGTACCCTTGATAGCGATTATGCAGCCTCTAGCATTCCATTAAAAAACAAATTCGCTGAAAAACAATACCCTAAAGAATTGGTTGATGTAGCTTGTGCATCCTATTCCAAGGGTAAACCAGCCAAAACAAATACTTGCCCAACTGATCACTCCACCAGATTTATCACGACCTTTCACTTTGAATATAAAAAAATGGAAAACATCATGAAAAAACATTGGGGATTCTATTACAGGACCCCCTTCTCAAAACTCTTCTCCCTACAGTACCACGAATCACTTACCGTAAAGCACCTAACTTGAAAAGTAAAATTGCCCCAAGCAAATTCAAAACTACTGTGACCAACGACCATGCCACCACACTTATACCTCTGGTTGGCATGTATCGATGCAAAAAAACCCTATGCAAAACTTGTGCCTTTGTTAAACATGGACAAAAGTCATTCCTTTCCAAAGGTAAAACGTACCAAATAGACCAATTCTACAATTGTTCTTCCGATTTTGTAGTCTACGGCCTTATGTGCCCCTGTGGACTGATCTATGTCGGTAGAACAATCTGCCCCCTCAGACAGCGTTTCGGTCAACACCGGAGACTGATAGAGGGTGGCAAAGATATGCACAGTGTCCCACGACATTTTGCTAGTTTTCACCAAAAATCCACCACGGGCCTCACTGTATGGGTAATTGAACAAATTCCCAAGTCATATACTCCCGCCGAACGTTTCAAAAAGCTCTGTGCAAGGGAAACGTTCTGGATTTACAATCTCGACGTCCTCTCGCCTGGGGGCTTGAATGAGGGCATCGAGATTGCCACCATATTATAGATATATATTGCTTTTATTTGCTTATATATGGTATGTGTATATTCATTGCTTGTATCTTTATCATCCTTACCACAGGTTGTATACACACTAACATATCTATTATTGTGGGGGTGGCGGGTCCACGAGTAAGTATATTCCATCCCCCGCCCCCTCCCCTGCCCTCATTCTTTCCCATTACCCCTCTAACCCCCTCCTCCCCCTTTTTTCTCCATTCCTTTCTTTCCCCCCCCCCCCTTTCCCCTCTTGTTTTTCCTCCCCGCCCCCCCCCCTTCCCCCCCCCCTTCCCCCCCCCCCCCCTTTTTTTCCCCTCCCTTGCTCCTTTCTCCTGGTTCTTCCCTTGCAGACTGTGTTACATTGCTAATTATATTTACAGTATGTACTGATATTTATGTTTATATAATCACCATCTCTTGTGTATTTTACATATATAAATTTCTTATTTTTTATATATATTTATATCTTTTATCTTGCACTGGTCCATGATCATTAATATTATTATTATTAATTTTTAGTACCATCCCAATTCTCAATTGATACACTTACATGTTCTTATATATGATCCATATTAGTTGCATATGCACCAGGTTTTATTCCGCAGGTGGATGTGTACTGGTTTTAATCAAACAATTTTAATTTTTAATTTCCATTTTCCAATTCTATGTATAACTATGCTCATATGTCTTCTATATATGTATGTACAGATACTCCATGCTTAAATTTTATCTACTTGTGCCCCACTTCCATGTGCATTATATCTAGTATTGCCAAACAGCTGCATTGTATCCGGATACTGTTTATTATTCTCAGCCCCGCCCTTCCCCCTCCCTCCAAAGACTACAAAAGGACTGCCATCACATCTGCCCCCTATGCTTGAAAAAGGAGTGCCGCTATTCCTGTCATCTATAGCGCGCAGACTCGGAAACGCGTCGCAGAGCTGTGACGTCACGGGCCCGGCGCCGCGCTGCGCTTGCTTTCCAGGCCTCGTTCTGGCTCCCTGTACGGCCGTCACCATCTCTCTCCACGAGCCGTACGAGCCTCAGACGGCAGCGCGCCCGGCGATCGGCCTTGACGTCCCCCCACCCCCTCCCTGGAACCCACAGACCGTTGGTCTTTGTTATTTAACTTACTACCCATTCTGAAGTGCCATCTGGAGACCCGAGGGAACTTCCACCAGTGTTCTGCCATCACCATCCATCCCTGCCAGACTTGATGTGTGACCAGTACTGCACGGACTCGCTGAGACTTGTGGTCCTCCAACCTCTCCTCTACTCAGAGATGCACCGGAACGCAATACTACAGTCTTCCATGTGAGTGGATATTGTTTGTTGTAATAAATGATTATTGATTTATACTCAGAGGCGCCCCTCTTCCTTGTTTTTATCTTCCTCAGCCTATTGGACCCTGCTTCTGGTCTTTTATTGGTGGCAGCCCTGATAGACTTCCTCTTGTGTATATGTCTATATACACCTACAGTCACCTACCCTGCCATTGGACTATTTGGGATCTGTTATGTGAGGTATACCTGCTTTGCGCCTTTTTACTTGTTTTTTTTTTTTTTTTTTTCTGCTAGCGCAGCCTGCAACTCCTATCAGGCTTCCTTCGGCAAGCCCCTGGTTCTGGGCTATTCTTTTTCCTCCTTGATTCGGGCCTGCGCAGATGGCAGCTGTCACACTGACCCTGAACCTGCTTTTCACCACCATACTGACTTTGAACCATTCCTCACCACCATACTGCAGGACAGAGAGGAATCCAACTGCTTGGAACCTAGAAAGCGACTGGCAGGCTATGTCCTGGAAGGGTCAGACTGCCAGTCTTGTGGATCAAATGGGGAAGACGGGATTCCAATTGTATGGCTTAACAATTACATATGGCAAGCAGTTAGGACCTCAACAAGGTCATTATGGCTACCTAATGAAGTTTTTTTTATTTTTCACAATTTCTACAGAAATCTTTAATGGCCATGCAGAGTTTGCTTCAGAGGGGAATGTGTACACGGTATGGTCAACAGGACTCAGGGTCTTATTCTCATCTGAGCCACATGACCTAGCAGGGCCTTCACCCTCTGCTGTAGCAAACACTATTACAGTTACAGTATTCTCAGCTGCAATTAACTCTCCAGCCTTATAACCAATATCTGACTTTGTCCCAGTTTCCTTCCAGCCAGTCTGTGCAGCCTAATTTTGCCCCAAAACAGCGGTTGCCATCTTTTACACCTTGGCTTACATACAGCAACAATAGCTGGGTCCCCTCACTCAGCAGCAACTAGCGTTGCAGTTAGAAAGCCACCATCTGATTTCTTTGTCCTTGTTTCCTTCTAGCAAGCATGTGCAGCCTAATTTAACCCAATAGCAGCAGTCCCCATCTCTTTCACTGTACATACAGCAACAGCAGTTGGATCCCCCATCAGTTAACAGTCAATTACCATTTAGCCAACATATTCCTCAGTGCCCAGCTTCACAACAGCAAGGATCATCGTTTTCCAAATCGGGGGCACAGCAGGGGAGTACTTGTTCTTGGCAATGTTTCTATCCACCACAGAGGAGGACAGAGGTACGGTGGGAGAGAAGGAGATTTAAATCCTATATTGCTCTATTATGGGCAATGTAAAATCTTTGGCAAATAAGGTGGATGAGCTAATGGTACTAGTTCAGAGTCAAAGGGATTTTTGTGAGTGTAGCATTCTGTGTTTTTTAGAAACATGCCTGCACAGGTAGCACCCAGGCCACAGTGTTACCATAGGTGGCTTCCAGATTGTTTGAGCAGACAGGGACTGCACAATGAGTGGTAAGAGGAAAGGAGGGGGGCTTGTTATGTTTGTAAAACATTGAGGGTGTAAGCCTGGTCATGTACTGTAGCTATTAAGGAAAGTGTCTGGTGCCTGGATATTGAAATACAGGTTGTGGGGCTCCAGCCATATTACTTGCCTAGGTAGATACTAGAGCTGCACGATTAATCATTAAAAAAATCGTGATCTCGATTCAACTCCCCTCATGATCTTTAATCAGAACTTCCCAATTCATTCATGTAACAAGTGTAGAGAGTTCTCTGCTCACTTAAGGCCCGTACACACGATCTGAATATCGTACAACAGATCGTATGACCTTTTTTGCTTAATAGTCGCAAGTAGAAATTGAATGGGTAAATAAAGTCACAAATTCTCGTACGACAGGAAAAAAAAAATCGGAAGTGATGTCATTGTCAGTGTTGTTTTGTATTGTATTTTCCGACAACTATACCGTCTAAACGAAAAACGTACGATCTGGTATTGTACGAGGAAAATTTTCGTGCTTGTCCGATCTAATAATATTGGATGAACTGTCATGATCGACTCTCGAAAGTAGTGTACACACGATCCGAAAATCGTACGATTCTACCTCGGATGACAGTTTTCGTACGATATTCGGATCGTGTGTATGGACCATTAGCTGTCAAAAACAAAAAAACGGGCAGCCTGCCAAATTTTTCTTTTTGTAACTTTACGTTCTTAGATCAAAAAATGAACTTGGTCTGTAAATGAGGGACGTTTAACCACTTAAAGACTCAACCTTTTTCTTACAATTGTTTCTTACAAAGTTAAAGGGGTTGTAAACCCTTGTGTTTATTCACCTTAATGCATAGGATGCATTAAAGTGAAAACTTCTGGCAGTGACCAGCCCCCCCCGTTTTTACTTACCTGAGCCCCTTCATTCCCTCGGCGGAGACGTGCTCTCCCTCTCTGCACAGGGGTCCTGGCTCTTGATTGAATAGATTGATAGCAGCGCAGCCATTGGCTCTCGCTGCTGTCCATCAAATCCAATGACGTGGAGGGGCGGAGCTGAGTCCGGCATTTGTGTCTAAAAAAAAAAAGTGCTCTGGTCAGGAAGGGGGTAAAATCTTTTGGGGCTGAAGTGGTTAAGAGACAACTTGTGACCACCAGATCAGTGAAAGGATGGTGCGATGAGTCCAGTAAATTATTGCGGGCTGTTTTAAGTAGGGCTGGGCGATTTTCTTAAAAAAAAAAACTCGATTCACGATTCAAATCGATTTTTTTTTTTTTTCCTTTTTTTTTTTTTTTTTTTTTTTTTTTTTTTTTTAGACACCGCGCTGGTCCTGAGGAGCTGCGGGCAGGAGTTTTTAGGCGAGGCCGCGGCATCCGGCCTCATGGACTAGGCCGAAGCCGCGGCCTCGCCTAAAAACTCCTGCCCACAGCTCCTCAGGACCGGCGCGGTGAAAAAAAAAAAATCTATTTGCTTAAATTTTGAATCGATTTGACCTCTCAACTCGATTCAAGATTTTAATCGATTTTTTTTTTCCTCAGCCCTAGTTTTAAGGTGATTTTTTTTTTTTTAGTATTATTTTTTTTTTTTTTTTTGTGTAGATTCAGTTGTTCCAACAAGAATTGTTTAAATAAACTGTGGGTAACGAAGAATATTAACCACCTGACCTCAGGAAGATTTTACCCCCTTCATGACAGGACATTTTTTGCTATTCAGCACTCGGTCATGCAACACTGTACGCTAATTCAATTTTTATCTTTTCTTTTTCTCACACAAGCAGAGCTCTCTTTTGGTGGTATCACCACTGGGGATATATATATATATATATATATATATATATATATATATATATATATATATATATATATATATATATATATATATATATATATATATAATTTTACAAACAATCAATCCTGATGTAATGAATAGAGGTCGACCGATATTTGGCATTTTTTAATTAATTGGCATTGGCCGATTGTGCTGCTAAAAAAAAAGGCTGATTATAACTTCAGCGCGACTTGCAAATGATTTCTGTAATAGAAGTCAATGCAAGTTGCCTGAAGTCTTCGGTGGAGCGACTTCTCTCCTCTTTGGGCAGCCTGCCATGTCTGAAGAAGCTAAAGAGATACAATGTTTCTACTTTTCAGTGAACTGAACTCTGTGTGTAGGAGTTCTCAGTTTAACCATTTAAAGACTAAATCTTTTCTGACACTTGTTGCTTACAAGTAAAAATCCTGTATTTTCTGCTAGAAAATCGCTTAGAACCCCAAAAATTATATTTATATATTTTTTTTTTTTTAGCAGAGACCCTAGGGAATAAAATAACGGTTGCTGCAATATTTTATGTCACACGGTATTTGCGCAGCGGTCTTTCAAACGCAATTTTTTGGGGCAAAAATACACTAATGAATTTTAAAAAAAAACTAAGCAGTAAAGTTAGCCCGTTTTTTTTTTTTCATCCTAAAGTTTTGATTACCTGTTTTTGTGTATTTAAGATATAGTTTTGTTTTTTGTTTTTTAATCTAAATTATACATACAAGTGAACTGATTGAAGGTTTGTTTTGTTTAATAAATGTTTAAATGTAAAACATTTTCTGTATCACTTAAGGTTGCCTTCACACTGGAGTGGGCAGGCGTTGACGGTAAAACGCTGCTAATTTTAGCAGCGCTTTACCGTCATTTTAGCGGCGCTATTTGTCTGCTAGTGGGGCGCTTATAACCCAGCTAGTGCCCGAGGAAGGGGTTAAATGCACCCGTGAAGCGCAGCTGCCGAGACGATTTGCAGGCGCTTCGGCAGCGATGCGCATTCATTTCAATGGGCAAGAGTGGTGGAGGAGCGGTATACACCGCTCCAAAGATGCTGCTTGCAGGACTTTTTTAACATCCTGCCAGCACATTGCCTCAGTGTGAAAGCACTCGGGCTTTCACACTGAGACTGCAGGGGAGCCGTTTTGCAGGCACTTTACAGGCGCTATTTTTAGCCCAAAAGCGCCTGAAAAACGCCCCATTGTGAAAGGGGTCTAACTGTTAGATTTTATGAGATGAAGGGAAAAAAAAAAATCGGCTTAACATATCGGCCCAAAAAAATCGGCATCATATATCGGCCGTAGGCCTAGGGTGGCTGACGACAACAGACTCAATAAGCTGATCTTAAGCACAGGGATGTTGTTGGAATGGAGTTGGATTCCGTATACCTATATATATATATACACACACTACATCTTCCCAAAAATAAAGGAGGCCTGGGATACCCTAATTTTACTAACTACTACAGAGCAGCACATTTGGCCAGTCTGTCCAAATACCATGCAAAACAGGAAATCCCATTATGGGTATTTATAGAAGCTTCAGAAAATGACCCTCTATTAATATCAAATTTATTATGGCTTGATCCTAAAGACCGCTTTAAAATTCATAATCCCATAACTAAACACTTCTTATCTCTCTGGGATAAACTAAAAACCAAATATCAGTTACAATCTCCACACAATCCTCTCCTTTCTTTTATCAGAAATCCGGCCTTTTATCCGGCATGGATCTACCCAAATTCTTTTAAAGCTTGGACAACATCAGGCATTCAGACACTAAATGACTTCATAGCATCTAAATCATTCCTTTCATTCCCATCGCTTAGAGAAAAATATGATCTACCAAACTCTGAGATATTTAGATATCTCCAAATCAAAAATTTCTATACACCATTCCTAAAGGGGGATACACCATTATCCCAATTATCGATTTTTGAATCAATCTGTACAAAAGATCCATTTGCTAAAGGTACAATTTCATCACTTTATAATCAATTATATGGAGTAGCAAATCTTAATAGACCCTCTTACGTTCAGAGGTGGGAGGAGGACCTGGGACGAACTTTAGAAGACACGGACTGGTCTAACATATGGCTCACATCTAAGTCATGTTCACCCAACATCTTAGCACTGGAGACAAATTATAAAGTCCTAACTCGCTGGTACCTTGTACCCGCTAGAGTGGCAAAATATTCACCTAATACCTCAGCTCTTTGTTTTCGAGGATGCCCAGAAATAGGCACATATTTACACATATGGTGGACGTGCCCAGTAATCCAAACCTTCTGGAAGGAAGTCTTCGTGATTGCATCTAAAATATTTAAAAAAATAATACAACCAGATCCATATTTAACTTTACTTAATCTAAAACCGGAATGGTTAACACTCTCTCAATTCAAACTTATGATCCAACTAATAACGGCTGCAAAACAAACAGTGGCCAAGGCATGGAAATCTACTACATTGGTACTAACAGAAACAATTCACAGAATGAATAATACAATGTCCCATGCTAAGATGGTAGCCATCGATCAAAATCAAATTCCAAAATTTGAAAAACTTTGGCATCCTTGGATAAAACAACAGTTCCTGTCAAACTTCAATGACTCTGTCCTGTTGCCATGGTAACAGATTAATTGACTTACAGAGACACCCATTCTAAGGCTTCAAAGAGAACTAAAAAGAATAATAAACTGACGAGCGGGACAACCTTGTGGACCATACCTCTACCTTTCAACCTTTTTTTCTTCTTTCTCTTTCCTTTTCTCCACCTTACGATTAAAGCTCATTATCAGAATTTATTTGACCTATATACACTCTACTTGTAAACAATATGTATAGTAGGTATAAATCATTTAAATACCTACAAAAGTAACTAAGGAAATGATATATATCTTTAATCTAGGTTTACGTGAACCCAATGTTTAATATTTGAAATTTCATGATATTTACCTATATAAACCCTACTGTAAAACAATGAGCTTACTTTATAGATCCTTGTAAACTTACTTTATGTATCTTTATAACATTGTATACTCAATAAACTTCTTTTGACAAGGAATGGAGTTGGATTCATTAACAGTGTCAAAAAAGAGGATGCTGTGCAAGATACTTTGCATCTTGGACAGCTCCTCCCATCCACTTTTTACTACAGGTAATCCTATAATAAGGCTTACCTGTAGCTACCCTGGATATCTCCTAAACCTGCACGGTTTAGGAGATATCCCCTGCATCAGCATGTGCCCTCCCTCTCCCTCCCCCTCTCACCCTCCCTCACCCTCCCCCTCTCACCCTCCCTCACCCTCCCCCTCTCACCCTCCCTCTCCCTCTCTCCCTCTCCCGAGTTACTCACCACCAGTTGCCCCACCCCTAAATAGTAAATTCCCTCATGAAATGACACTGTTTAAATGTTTTAAGCAGAATTAAGTTCCAAAAATAAATAACTTCTTTAAAAATATTAACGTAAAGCATATGGGTACCCACAGCCTCTCTGTGCCCGTAGCCTCACTGTACCCACAGCCTCTCTGTGCCTGTGAAGGCAGCTTTACTGTGCCCCATTAATGCAGCTTTACTGTGCCCTATTAATGCAGACTCACCTGTGCTCCCCTGGTAGAATCACACACACAGCGGGGATGTCCCGCTGTGTGTCACGGAGCTGGCTGGGTCTGTGTTGGGCGCGCGGTGTAACAAGGTCCCGCCCCCCTAGACTGGCTTGTTTTATAGGTGGAACACTGATACTATCACACGAGCCGGTCTAGGGGGGTGGGACCTTGTTACACCGCGTGCCGAACACAGACCCAGCCAGCTCTGTGACACACAGCAGGACATCCCCGCTGTGTGTGTGATACACAAGACAAGAGGAGGAGAGAGGGAGCGCTGCAGCCTCACCTCAGCTCAAAGCGGTGCCAGGGCAGTGTGGTCCTGCTGCTCTGTGTCCTCCGGCCGACAGTTTCCTGGCTGATCGCTTCAGCCAGGAAACGGTCAGCCTGGTCCACCCCTGCTCCTTACTCGCCCTGCATTAAATTCCACTCGCAAATTGCGAGTGGAATTTTAGAGAGAGAGAGACAGAGAAATATATATATATATATATATATATATATATATATATATATATATATATATATATATATATATATATATATATATATATATATATATATATATATATATATATTGGGGTGTTTAGCTCAAGTGATAAATGCGGTTTTAGTGCAGTGAGCCCACATCAGACAGGCGTTATAGTTAAGGGCCTGGTAGCCCACGTTTATTAAACAGAAAAAACAAAAGCAAAAAGGTCCATTCAGGATTCCCACGCAGGGGTTTAACTTCATTAAGCACTCCAAAAATAAGGAAAACATACCAAGCCACCTGGCTCTCTTGTCAGCAGTTCCGCTGCTTGCTCTCAACAGATTTGGCAATTCTTTACAGCCCCCTGGACTCACTGGCTTCCTCAGTCTCCCCGACTCTCAAGGCTGGCCAGCCTTTCCCAGTCCCTGGGCAAAGAATCCCCTTTACATAGGCTGCAGACTCCCACTGGGCAGACCACTCTCCAGACACAGGTCTGTCTTCACACAGCAGTAGCAAGCTGCTCACTCCTCACCATCCTCCACTCTCTGCTCTCACTAGCCCCTCGTTATATGGGCTGTGTGCACCTGGGCACACAACCTGCTGGATCTCCATAAGACCTGGGCACAGGGTTAGAGATCCCATCCCACCCAAGTCTCTGCGGGATCTCCAAACTACAGAGCCCCATTGGAACATAGCAAAACCTGGAGAAAGCTGCCAACACAGCTTTCTCCCTTTCAAAGCTATGCTCTGTAGCACTGCAGTCACCTGACATGCAAACTCTGTGTCCATTTTCCATCCCTTTTCACAGTGACAGGGATATATATATATATATATATATATATATATGTGTGTGTATGTATGTATGTATGTATATATATATATATATATATATATATATATATATATTTAGATTGTGTGGGTTTGTCTCTACAAAAGCTGACATAAAGGGATTTATTTACTAAAGCTGGAGAGTTCAAAATCAGGCTCACTTCTGCATAGAAACCAATCGGCTTCTGGGTTTTATTGCCAAAGCTTAAAGGGGTTGTAAAGATGTTTTTTTTTTTTTTTTAAAATAACAAACATGTTATACTTACCTTCACTGTGCAGCTCGTTCTGCACAGAGTGGCCCCGAACCTGGTCTTCTGGGGTCCCTCGGCGGCTGTTTCAGCTCCTCCCCGCAAGCATTTACCACCTTCATGCGAGCTCCCTCGCACGGTGGTGAGTGCTTGCGGGCGCGCTCCCGTGATACAGCCGGCGGCTATAGCCGCTCGCTGTATCACTCGGCCCCGCCCCCCGGCGCGCCGCGTCATCGGATGTGATTGACAGCAGCGCGAGCCAATGGCTGCGCTGCTTTCAATCCATCCACTGCAGCCAATCAGCGACCAGGCTGAGCTGCAATGAAGCTGACGAGGACGAGGAGCGAAGATTCGAGGCGTCAGGTAAGTAAAACGGGGGGGGGCTGGGGCGGCGGTACTGTCAAAAGTTTTTTCACCTTAATGCATAGAATGCATTAAGGTGAAAAAATTTTTACCTTTACAACCCCTTTAATTGAACAAGCTGAGGTTAGTAGCTGATTGGTTTCTATGCAGAAGTGAGCCTGATTTTGCACTCTCCAGCTTTAGTAAATAAACCCCAATGTCTCAAAACAAGTAGGTCCAGTTAGGAATGCTTGTTATGTAACATGCCAAAACGAAGTTGAAAATAGCACAGCTAAAGACACTTTTAAAGATAAAGGGTGCAAAGGACATCAACTGTTGCACATTCCCAGCCTTTAGTGCTATATATATGGAGAGGATGGCCGCTAAGAATTTCAGATAAAGGAATGTATAACCCTAGGAGGAATTCTGGGTTACCCATGTTGAAGGTTATGGAGCCAATATATTAGAACGATTACAGATTAGGAGTTTTCACATTTTTGATAGTGGAGGGAGGCTGAAAGATAGAGATGTACTATGGGGTCTGACCAAGGAGTTTATCCATGTAAAGCTCACCACACATGTTACTGATTATACAATCTCCTTTTTAGTTCTACCATCAGGCATGTAAGAGTCTGCCTGATTAAATACAGATTAATTGGATAGTTTAGATTACATTACATCATTTATGTAAATCTAAGATTAATTGTACAACCATCGTATTGTCAGATTGTAAAGTGTATGGTGATTTATGAAAAAACAGGTAAGATGTCTTTTATTCATGGTTACCCACAGTTTGAGACTTGTTGAAGTGGCAGTCGAGGCTGTAAAGCTTATCTACTATGTGCAAAGAGGGTATGGGGAAGGGCAGTCAGTACTGTTTGAGCTAAAGAAAGCAAGGCAAAACTATTATTTTAAAGGTTACCAACTTGCCAAACCATGAGTGATGTCAGGGCCACTCTTTTTAAAGCGGAACTACACTGCATCCAAGTACCACAAACCAAAACCACTATTTTAATTAATTTTTAATATTTAAAGAAAACTTCCTTATCCATCCTTGTCTGTTTTATTTTGTATAGAAATCACTTTGAAAAACAGCCACCTAGCATTTCTGGCAGTGGGCCAGTGGCCATCTTGAGTAAGGGCAAATGATTCATCTAGCATTTACTTCATAGAATCCATCTGCCCTTGGCTCAAGCATGCATGTGTGAGAGTGTGCTTAGCTGAGAAAACCCCACCTCCTCTCCTGAAGACTCTTGGGATGTATGATATAATTTTGCCTAGGCAAGAAACCAGGAAGTAACAAAAAGGGGACCAAGGAAAAAAAACCAAGGAGAATTTCAAGCTCTACTTACCGACCAGCCTGCGACCAACCAGATTAACCTAACAGTATGCGTTTAAAACAGGGGTTTCATTGCACAAATTTGCAAATGCGTGCGTAAGCTACAGAGCCCAGCCAAGGCACCCTAGTATCTGTAGTCCTAGTCTAAATTATAAGAGGCTTCACAGTGGAAGCACATGCATTCTAATGAGATAGATGAAGGCCGATGGACTGGAGGGAGCCCATCCCTCCTTAAAGATACAGGGGCACAATAAACACACAGCAGGTAGCACAATGGCTGCAAAGGTGTCAATGCGTTGCCCGACCTAAAATCAAGCGTACAAAATATTGTCCACTGCTCTCACCTATAACTGGACCTTATAGCAAGGAGCATTGGAAGGAAACCAGAAAGTAACTAAAATGTAAAAAACAAAAAAAAAACAAACATTAAATATAATAGACCTTCCTATATATTTACTATTGCTAGCAGCATAAGGACATAAGTTCCACTTTAAGTCCTACAAAGGTTTTCTAGTGTAATGGGGACATAGCTCAAGGTGTAGAGGTCTGAGGGCATCTTACCTGCCAAGTATGGAATCATAGTCAAGCTTGGTGAATGCAAAATGGTGTTGAAGGAAATGTTGATCCTCAGGGGAAATTTCTACAATCCCCAAAGCGAGTGTATTATGACAAGATGAGAATTTGATTTTAGGGCTGGGGATATAGGGTAACATATGTTCTGTGAATAAGTCAAATTTATGTTGGTTGATTTTGAATTAAAACAATGTTATGAATAACTTTAGCAAGGTGTCCCCTGATCAATATTTTTAAGTATGGCAAATGTTTTATGAATAAATGGCACCTGTAATAGGAATTGGTGGAAATTTTACTTGCATCTTAGGGAGCCTTGGTCCAGTAGGTGCAACAATTCCATACATTTCTGTAATAGTTTTTGGAGAAGAGTGTCATCTTGAGTTGTTATGGAATTGCTCTAAAACATGTATTTAGTAATTTAGATGGCCTCCTTCCTCCTTCCTCCTTCCTTCTTCCTCCTTCCTCATATTTCCTTGACAGAAGAGGGAGTGGAGTCTAGTGTAATCGACTAGAAAAATTATAATAGTAGAGCTAATAGCCTCCCCAGCACTGACATCCATGAGCAAAGTCTCACTCATATGCAAATGTGAAATTTTGCTTTGGATTAAGGAACACAAGTGAAAAAAGAGGGGAAAGTGGTCTGACCAAATCCTAGACCTATGGGTTTGATTTACTTAAGGTAAATGGGCTGCTCACGTTGAAAGAGGATTTGCATTTAGCATGGGATTTTTCGCTGAAGGTGGTAAAAATTTTTTCCAAAGAACTCTATGGAGTGTACGGCTTATTGTTGTCCTATGTACAGATACTCCAGTCTCTGCTGTGGAACTCTGCAGATCCTCCAGGGTTACCTTAGGTCTCTGTGCTGCCTCTCTGAATAATGCCCTCCTTGCCGGGTCCGTGAGTTTTGGTGTGCAGCCGTCTCTTGGCAGGTTTGCTCTTGTGCCATGTTCTTTCCATTTGGTTATGATAGATTTGATGTTGCTCCTAGGGATCATCAAAGATTTGGATATTTTTTTATAACCTAACCCTGACTTGTACTTCTCAACAGCATTGTCCCTTGTTTGGAGAGTTCCTTGGTCTTCATGACAGTGTTTGGTTAGTGGTGCCTCTTGCTTAGGTGTAACAGCCTCTGGGGCCTTTCAAAAAGGTGTGTATATGTAATGACAGATCATGTGACACTTACATTGCACACAGGTGGACATCATTTCATTAATTATGTGACTTTTGAAGGTAATTGGTTGCACCAAGCTTTTTATGGGCTTCATAACAAAGGGGGTGAATACATACACACATGCCAAATATCAGTTTTTTATTTCTGAAAATTTGTTTTATGTATATATTTTTCTTATTTTACTCCACCAACTTAGACTGTTGTGTTCTGATCCATCGCATATAATTCAGATTAAAAAAACATTGAACTTTAGGCTGTAATGTAACAAAATAGGTAAAAAGCCAAGGGGAGTGAATACTTTTGCAAGGCACTGTATATCAATGTGTTATCAACAGTAACATTATCAGAGTTTTAATAGACTAGCTAACTATAGGAATAGACAAGATAATACATATATGGAATAAATAGAGGGAATTCGTTACCACCCTCGGATATTATTTTTCTTTTTCGTACCTCACGGGACACAGAGCACCACAGTAATAACTGTATGGGTTATATGCCACCTTCAGGTGATGGACACTGGCATAATTACAGAGAGGAAGTCCCCCTCCCTAAATAACCTCTCCCACACAGGTAGTACCTCAGTTTTTTCGCCAGTGTCTAAGGTGTTGGTCACGGTTAACATCTGTGCTAAAGCTGCCTGGAAAGGCCTGCAGGGTCAAGGAGCTGCACAATTCGGATCCATTCAAAGGCCACAATCAAAGGCTAAGGTGAATGGTACCCGAGCCTCGGTACGGAAGAACGAGGCTTTGCCCGTAGCACTTTTCTTTGAGAACTGGGCCCTGGGATCCAGCGCCTTGGTCACATTCTCATACCACAGGTTTTGTTCTGGCAGGGCGCTATACGGATCCAAGGCAGTTGACCCTACATTAAAAGGGGACCCCGTCCTTGAAGGTCTGGCATGTGAGTATTCCAGTTTGTACCCTGCGGCGGGAATGGTAAGTTAAGATCCTGGGACATTCCTATGGACTTCTTTTAAGTAGATGTTGTCGTATTTATATTTCCAACCACTAGAGGGTGTTATTGACATATGTAGTATTAAATATCTCATGCTAGTCCCTATGGATGGCTGTGTCAAGCAGTACCTGTGGGAGGGGTCTGTTCCTAGGCTCCTGTCAGCAGCTACTCGAAGGGGGGAGAATCCAGGCATCAGTGTACTCGCCCTCTCCCCCCCAGGATTGCCGTTGTGTACGCCACGCGCGCATGCGCAAAGCACTCCTCCTTCACAGTTTGTGGATTGAGAGGTTGTCACAAGGGGTGGACTCGGTGCCGCTGGCGTGCACGTGGATCGGCGTGCGCACTTTCTAACGCCGCAGGCGCGGACCGGTGGCTTTGTATAAGCCATTGCCGTGTACAGAGTGCTGGTTGAAGGAGGGACACAGGCACAGTCCAAGGGTATGTAAGCGCTGGGTGATTGGCTACAGGCAATTTGGACACATCTACTTAGCATCTTGCTGACATTGATAGCGGCATATTAACCATTGCTAAGACTGAGCTCAGCAATAGATGCATGGTGAATAACAAAAATTCCGCGCTTAGGAATATAGACAAAAAAGGACTGCTGCCCCCCTTATAAGTGAAAATCACCGAAGTGAGATCCAGAAGGTTAAAATTATTCTAAGCAGGGGAATTGGCGCTGTCCGACTATATGTGTATGGGTGATAGTTCTTCCAAAATAACAAAATAACAAAGTGTAAATTTAAAACAAATGTGTCAGAGATATCAAGAGAATATTAATGTGCATATAAAAAAATATTAATGTGCATATAAAAAATCTGTATAGTGAATGTGAATGAATCACCTATAAAGTATAATGAAAAAAAAAAAAAAAAATTGCAAAGTGCTCTAAAAACGCATGTAAAAAACGCATGTAAAAAATCCCATATGCAGTAAAAATTGATGTCTATATCTTAAAAGCGATCCCTATATATAAAAATAACTAGGGAACGGAAACCAATAAACAATGGTGAAAACAATTATGGTGATCCGCATGAGCAATTACTAAAACACATAAAAAGTGAAGACCTGAAGAATGGTAAAAAATGTGTATGAGAACCCCTACCTATGTGCAATAACAATCACAATAAAGGCAATCAATGCAAAACAATTCATATGTACATGAAAACAAAAAAAAAAAAACAAAACAAAAAGTGAATTAACAAAAAATTAATAAAAATTAAGTAAATTAATAAAAAAATATATTAATAGAAAAAGTCCACAAAGAGTCCTAAAAATGTGTCCCACTGGTGAAGGAAAAAACGTAGTCACAGCCTTCAACTGTTGGTGTCCCGTCCTTCAATACACCCCCACTCGTGTGTACACTTACCGGACTGCCTAACCCCTGCAGGGGTAAAAGGCATATGCAGACAGTCCTGCGATGGCGGAACCGGGAAGTGATCCTCCGTCCAGGGGTGCTATATCCTGCTCTGGCGTAATGTTATCCCCAGTAACAGGTATCCACATGAAGTGAAAAGAAGGAACACTTCATAGTGTGAATCCATAAAAAGTAGAAACTTTATTTAGAAAATCCATATGGTAAAAACTGGTAAAAGTACAATCTATAAACTGGAACTATAAACAATGTACAGATAACCGGCTCACAGCCGAAGGGCAGCGTGGTAAGGCGTGCGTTCCACCGCCCGACAGCTGAAACCGGAACCAACACAATCTGGAAGAGAGAGGTGCACCTCTCTCTTCCAGATTGTGTTGGTTCCGGTTTCAGCTGTCGGGCGGTGGAACGCACGCCTTACCACGCTGCCCTTCGGCTGTGAGCCGGTTATCTGTACATTGTTTATAGTTCCAGTTTATAGATTGTACTTTTACCAGTTTTTACCATATGGATTTTCTAAATAAAGTTTCTACTTTTTATGGATTCACACTATGAAGTGTTCCTTCTTTTCACTTCATGTGGATACCTGTTACTGGGGATAACATTACGCCGGAGCAGGATATAGCACCCCTGGACGGAGGATCACTTCCCGGTTCCGCCATCGCAGGACTGTCTGCATATGCCTTTTACCCCTGCAGGGGTTAGGCAGTCCGGTAAGTGTACACACGAGTGGGGGTGTATTGAAGGACGGGACACCAACAGTTGAAGGCTGTGACTACGTTTTTTCCTTCACCAGTGGGACACATTTTTAGGACTCTTTGTGGACTTTTTCTATTAATATATTTTTTTATTAATTTACTTAATTTTTATTAATTTTTTGTTAATTCACTTTTTGTTTTGTTTTTTTTTTTTGTTTTCATGTACATATGAATTGTTTTGCATTGATTGCCTTTATTGTGATTGTTATTGCACATAGGTAGGGGTTCTCATACACATTTTTTACCATTCTTCAGGTCTTCACTTTTTATGTGTTTTAGTAATTGCTCATGCGGATCACCATAATTGTTTTCACCATTGTTTATTGGTTTCCGTTCCCTAGTTATTTTTATATATAGGGATCGCTTTTAAGATATAGACATCAATTTTTACTGCATATGGGATTTTTTACATGCGTTTTTTACATGCGTTTTTAGAGCACTTTGCAATTTTTTTTTTTTTTTCTTTTTCATTATACTTTATAGGTGATTCATTCACATTCACTATACAGATTTTTTATATGCACATTAATATTTTTTTATATGCACATTAATATTCTCTTGATATCTCTGACACATTTGTTTTAAATTTACACTTTGTTATTTCGTTATTTTGGAAGAACTATCACCCATACACATATAGTCGGACAGCGCCAATTCCCCTGCTTAGAATAATAGATGCATGGTAATCGTACCTCTGCTGTGTGCTTAGGACTATGTATTCCCAAAAGAGAGGGACAAAATCGGGGAGAAGGAGCGCAAAAGCGCAGCGTTCGGGGTCTTAGCACCCTAGTCATGCCTCCACAGTATCATCCTCTCTTGAAAGTCCTGAAGTGGCTGACCAGGCTGAGCCATTGGAGCCGTCAGGCATTGCAGCTACCTCAAACATTCCAGCCTTTGCCTATGTCACTAAAGATGATTTGGCTACAGCCCTGGCTGGTTTGGAAGGAAAGATAGCTAGTTTGCTCGCATCCTCCTCCCAGGCTGAGAGAAAACGCAAAAGATCCCCTTCCCCTGCCCTGGACTCGGCATCTGTGGATCAGGAGTGGGTAGAGGATTCAGGTGTGCTCCTGGGGGGTCCACTAGAGGGGCAGGAGGATGGTTCCTCATTTGAGGACTCTATCCCAGAGGATTCAGTTTTAGCTTCAGTTGCAAAGGTTGTTCAGTCACTCACTGAAACAGTGCGTTTTTGTTATAAATGACCCTTAGCAGAGACGGCTGAAGCACCTTTCTCCTCTTTGGGTTCAATGAAGCCTCCTCAGGGTTCACATGCTTTTCCTATGCACCCGTTGCTGGAACAGCTTATTTATGCTGACTGGGATCATCCAGATAGGCATTTTATTCCTCCTAAAAGATTCTCTCAGATTTATCCTATGGAGGAGAAATTTACTAAAAAAACTGAGTTTGCCAACAGTAGATGCGGCTGTTTCTTCTCTGAATAAGAGTCTTGCTTGTCTAGTAGACAATGTTCAGGTGTTTAAGGATCCAGCAGATAAGAGACTTCAGACATTGCTTAAAGCCTCATTTTCCATGGCTAGTGCAGTTGAACAGCCTGCAGTAGCGGCAATCGGCGTCTGTCAATCTCTTAATGGCAAAGTAAAAGAAGTCGTCAAAGGGGAAGAGGTCCCGGATTTGGCAGAATTGGCCAGAGCCTTTTGTTTTGCGGTTGACGCTATTAAAGATTCTATTCATCAGGCGTTGCGCCTTGCCCTTCTGTTAGTTCACAGGCGCAGGATTTTGTGACTTAAGCATTGGTCAGCAGAGTTGCTTGTAGGAAGCTGCTGACTGGTTTTCCCTTTCATTGGGAACGATTATTTGGGGATGACTTGGATAAATATATCCAGAAGATATCTGGTGAGAAAAGTACCCTTCTTCCATTAAAAAGGAAGAGTAAGCCTTTTTCTTTCAAACGTTCTGCCTCTCCATCGCCAGGGATAACTGCCTCCAGACATTTACGACTGCCTCCACCATCAGCTCCAAGAGGAAGGCCTCAGAACCAAATGCAGGGCCAGAAAAAGTCCTGGGGAAGGAAGTCTACAAAGCAAAGTCCCAAGGCCTCCTTTATGAAGAGGTGCCCCTGCTCAATCGAGTGGGGAGAAGGCTCCGGCAGTTCTCAGGAGTCTGGCGGGAGGAAATTCAGGACAAATGGGTCATCTCCACAGTGTCTCTGGGGTACAAACTAGAGTTTCAGGAGTTTCCACCGCCTTGCTTTCTAAGATCGAGTGTTCCCAAGGACCCAATAAAAAGTCCTTATTTCAGGCACTAGACCGGCTGCTGTCTCGGGGTGATCATAGAGACTCCCTTAAGAGAACAGGGGTTGGGATTTTATTCAAACCTCTTTACAGTGCCGAAACCAAATGGAAGTGTCAGACCCATTTTAGATCTCAAGGGTCTGAACCAATTCCTAAACATTTGTTTGTTTCGCATGGAAACCATTCGCTCAGTGGTATCCACCCTTCAGGGAGGAGAACTTCTAGTATCAATAGACATCAAGGATGCATATCTCCATGTCCCAATATTTCCCGCTCATCAAAGATTTCTGAGATTCGCAGTAGAACAGCGGCATTTTCAGTTTGTGGCCTTGCCCTTCGGGTTGGCCACCGCAACTCGGGTGTTTACAAAGGTCCTGGCTCCGCTTTTGGCAAGATTGAGAGCCCAGGGTATAACAGTGGTGGCGTACCTAGATGACCTGCTGCTGATAGATCAGTCCATAGCAGGGCTAGATCAGCATGTGATAAGCACGTCAGATATCTGGAACATTTAGGTTGGGTTCTCAACCTAGAAAAATTATCCTTACTACCAGTAAAAAGATTAGAGTACTTGGGTTTAATCGTAGATCCTACCCACAAGAAAGTGTTTTTACCCCAGGCAAAGGTTTGCACCATAAGAGAACTGTTACTCTCGGTCAGGACAAAGGAGAGGCCTTCCGTCCGCCTTTGCATGAAGTTGTTAGGGAAGATGGTAGCCTCATTCGAGGTGGTTCCCTATGCCCAATTTCATTCAAGGTTTCTGCAAAACAGTATCCTGGTTTCCTGGAGCAGGAAAAACCAGGATTTGGATTGTCCAATGGGTTTGACTCCAAGTGTTTGTCCAAACTCTCAATTGGTGGTTGTCAGCCAAAATTTAGCAGAAAGGGAAGACCTTCATGCCCGTCACTTGGAAGATAGTGACGACCGATGCCAGCCGCTTGGGCTGGGGAGCAGTCTTGGAAAAAGACACTGTCCAAGGGAAATGGTCCCTGGCCCTGAAGGTCTGGACAGACAGGCTACGAAACTGTCCTGTCCGGGTTCAGTCCTACAATGCCACGGCAGTAGCCTATATCAATCATCAAGGCAAGACCAGCAGCCGTGCTGCCTAGAAATGTAAACCATATTCTATCATCGACAGAAGAGCATGCGCCCTGCCTATCTGCGGTGTTTATCCCAGGAGTGGAAAATTGGCAGGCAGACTTCTTAAGTTGCCAACAGTTGCTCCCAGGAGAATGGTCTATGCACCCCGACGTCTTTCGGGCCATATGCCAAAGGTGGGGCACCCTGGACGTAGACCTGTTGGCATCCAGGTTCAAGAAAAAGTTGGACAAATCTGTGTCAAGGACAAGGGAACAGATGCCTCGGTAACTCCTTGGGATCAGTTTTCTCTGATCTATGCGTTTCCTCCAGTTCTCTTACTCCCGCGTCTCCTACGCAGATTAAAAGGGGAACAGAAACTTGTAATTCTAGTGGCTCCAGCTTGGCCCGGGAGATCCTGGTATGCAGAAATCATGAGAACGACAGTAGTGGAGCCTTGGATTCTCCGTCTCACCCAGATTTGCTTTCGCAAGGGCCGGTATTCCACCCTGCCTTACAAATGCTAAATTTGACGGTTTGGCTGTTGAGACCCTCCGTGCTAGAGCGTCGTGGGCTTTCAAGCCTGGTAATAACTACTTTGATGCAAGAAAACCAGCCTCTAGAGCTATCTACTATAGGGTCTGGAAGGCCTACATCTCCTGGTGCGAGAGTAAAGGTTGACACCCTCGCAAGTATGTCATAAGTAGAATTCTATCATTCCTGCAATCAGGAGTAGAGATGAAACTAGCCATGAGTACTATTAAGGGTCAAGTCTTGGCTTTGTCAGTTTTTTCCAAAAACCTCTTGCTTCTCATTCTTTAGTTCGGGCCTTTATTCAGGGAGTATCACGTATCCATCCTCCGGTCAGATCACCTCTGTGTCCATGGGATTTGAATCTGGTCTTGTTGGTCCTTCAGGAAACTCCTTTTGAACCAATATGTGATACTCCATTGGTCCTTGTGACAAAGAAATTGGTATTTTTAGTGGCAATAACCTCCGCAAGGAGAGTTTCTGAGTTAGCAGCTTTCTTTTGTAAAGAGCCATACTTGATCATTCATAAAGATAACGTGGTCGTACGTCCTCGCCCATCCTTTTTTTACCTAAGGTAGTATCCAGTTTTCATGTGAACCAAGATATATCTCTACCTTCGTTTTTTTCCAGAACCACGTTCTGCAGAGGAAGATTTACTACACTCCCTTGACGTAGTAATAGCGGGTAAATTCTACCTGGAAGCAACAGCTCAGATACGGAAAACTGACGCTTTGTTTGTGCTACCAGAAGGTCCCCGAAAGGGGCAAGCAGCGTCAAAACTATTTTATAGGTGGATCTGTCAGTTCATTATTCAGGCCTATGATTTAAAAGGGAAAATTCCACCTTTTTCGTCCTAGGGCACACTCTACCAGGGCAGTTAGTGCTTCTTGGGCAGTTTATCACCAAGCCTCCATGGTTCAGGTTTGCAAGGCTGCAACATGGTCATCAGTACATTCTACCAGGTGAATGTAGGTCAACAAGAGGATGCCACCTTCGGGCGCAGTGTTCTGCATGCAGGATGCAGCAGTATAGGTCCTCACGTCTGACGGCAGTCTGCATTGTTTTTTTTGTGTCTCCCTCCCCTCAGATGGAGACATCCCATGCTTTGGGACATCCCATACAGTTATTACTGTGGTGCTCTGTGTCCCGTGATGTACAAAAAAGAAAATAGGATTTTTATAACAGCTTACCTGTAAAATCCTTTTCTTGGAAGTACATCATGGGACACAGAGGTCCCTCCCCTCTTTTGGGATATGTATATATTGCTTTGCTACAAAACTGAGGTACTCCCTATGTGGGAGGGGTTATATAGCGAGGGGGACTTCCTGTCTGTAATTATGCCAGTGTCCATTACCTGAAGGTGGCATATAACCCATTAGAGCTGCACAATTAATCGTTAAAAGATTGCAATCTCGATTCAACACCCCTGACAATCTGTATTGCAGAGTTTCTAGATTCTTTCATGTAACAAGTATAGAGTTCTCTGCTCACTCTGGCAGTCTGCCAAATTTTTAACATTGTAACTCTTCCTTCTTAAATCAAAGGGATAAAACTTCTGTGTGACTATGCAAGAAGTTTAACCACTTAAAGTCTAAACCTTTTTTCTGACACTTGTTTCTTACAATTAAAATCAGATTTTTTTTTTTGCTAGAAAATGACTTGGAACCCAAACATTATATATATTTTTTTAGCAGAGACCCTGACAAAATTTCCTGTGCCTTTTTGTAGCTCACACATCCCCAAAACATCAGGGATCCACCTCCGTGTTTCACAGTAGGAATGGTGTACCTTTCATCATAGGCCTTGTTGACTTCTTTCCAAATGAAGCGTTTATGGTTGTGGCCAAAAAGCTCAAATTTGGTCTCATCACTCCAAATGACTTTGTGCCAGAAGGTTTGAGGCTTGTCTGTGCTGTTTGGCATATTGTAAGCGGGATACTTTGTGGCATTTGCGTAGTAATGGCTTTCTTCTGGCAACTCGACCATGCAGCCCATCTTTCTTTAAATGCCTCCTTATTGTTTATCTTGAAACAGCCAAACCACATGTTTTCAAAGTCCTGTATTTCACCTAAAGTTATTTGTGGGTTTTTCTTTGCATCCCGGACAATTTTCCTGAGAGTTGTGGCTGAAATTTTAGTTGGTCTACCTGACCGTGGTTTTGTTTCAACTCTTTTCACTTCTTGACTAGAGTTTGAACACTGCTGATTGGTTGAAATAAATACTAAAAATAGGATTTTTATAACAGCTTACCTGTAAAATCCTTTTCTTGGAAGTACATCACGGGACACAGAGCACCACAGTAATAACGGTATGGGTTATAGAGTTGCACGATTCTGGCTAAAATGAGAATCGCAATTTTTTTTTACTTAGAAGATAGATCACGATTCTCTCACGACTCTCTCCCGATTCTCACGGCGTAACATCATCTTTCACGTTAAACAAAATAATTGGGCTAACTTTTTACTGTTTCGCTTTTTTTTTTTTATTCATTGAAATTTATTTTTCCCAAAAATTGCGTTTGAAAGACCGCTGTGCAAATACAGTGTGACATAAAATATTGCAACAATCGCCATTTTATTCCTCAAAATTGATAGCAAGAAAAATGCAGTATGTTATCAAATACTGGAGGAACATTTGCATTCATCAGCCAGGAAGCTGCGCATGGGACGTACTTGGACATTCCAACATGACAACGATCCAAAACACAAGTCGACCTGTCATTGGTTCTGGAGTGTCATTGGTTCTCAGTCTCCTGACCTCAATATCATTGAGCCACTCTGGGGAGATCTCAAATGTGCAGTTCATGCAAGGCAGCCCAAGAATTTACAGGAACTGGAAGCTTTTTGCCAAGAGGAATGGGCAGCTTTACCATCTGAGAAGATAAAGAGCCTCATCCACAAATACCACAAAAAACTTCAAGCTGTCATTGATGTTAAAGGGGGCAATACATGGTATTAAAGTGGAGTTCCACCCTAAAGTGATACTTCCGCTCATCGGATTCCTCCCCCCCCCTCCGGGGGCCACAATTTGCACCTTTCAGGGGGAGGGGGGTGCAGATACCTGTCTAATACAGGTATCTGCAGCTACTTCCAGGCTTAGATAGCCGCAGAATATCCGCAGATTCCCGCCCCCCCCCCCCCGTTGTGTTCTGGGAAACACACAGTTCCCAGAACACAACTGGGACCAGTGCAGAGGCGCAGCGCGACATGCGCAGTAGGGAACCGGGCAGTGGAGGCCTCAACGCTTCACTTCCCGATTCCCTGACCGAGGATGGCGGCGGGGGCAGCCGAGAGCCGAGCGACTGATCGGCTTCGGCTGCCGACGTCGCTGGACCCTGGGACAGGTAAGTGTCCATTTATTAAAAGTCAGCAGCTGCAGTGTTTGTAGCTGCTGGCTTGTAATATTTTTTTTTAAAGGTGGAGCTCCTCTTTAAGAACTGGGGTATGTAAACTTTTGATCAGGGTCATTTTGGGTAGTTTCTGTTGTGATTGTGATTTAAAAAGGGTAAACACAGTTGATTGATAATAAATGGCTTCAGCCAAACACTAACCATGAGTGAAAGAAAAGTTTTTGTGTTATCCATATTCTCTGAAAAATGGCCAAGAAATCATTAAATTCTGCCAGAGTATGTAAACTTATGAGCACAACTGTACAGGGCTGGTAAAAGGGGTGGGCGGAAGGGGCGGATGCCCTGGGCGGAGCAATTAATTGTAGGAAGGGGGCGCAGTGCTGGCAGGCAGTGTGTTGTTAAACTTTCTTAGCAACTGCCACCGGCCGCCCCTACAACACTGCAGAGCTGCGCCTGCTTGCAAAAAATGTGGCGAGTGCAGAGGCGTACTAAGTGGGGGCGGGCCGCCCCGGGTACCACACACTGGGGTGGTGTCAGGCCGCCCCCCCTCCGGGATTGAAACGGTGGCAACGCCGCAGTGACAGGCATTGAAATGCGATCTATATTGTGATGCAAGGAGGAGGGGTGTGCGGGGGGGTGCAGGGTGACACCGCTGCACCTACCATCCCCTCCTCTCACGGCCGCAGGCTGTCTGTGCGATCCCGGATGTCACACAGGCACAGCCGAGCAGAGTGAAGCCGCCTCCCCCTCCTCTCTGTTTAGAGGGATCTGCTGAGCATGTGCCGCCGCGCTGATCTGAGGTACTGAATGGGGGGGGTCTGCACACTGCATTGAAGGGGGTCTGCACTGAACGGGGGGCTACACTGAAGGAGGGGTCTGTACTGAAGAGGGGGTCTGTGTAACATGTAGGGGGTCCAGAGCTGCAGGGTGCTGTGTAATATAAAGGGGTCTAGAGATGCAGGGTGTTGTGTAATGTAAAGAGATCCAGTGGCGCAGGGGGCTGTGTAATGTAAAGGGGCCCAGAGGCGCAGGGGGCTGTGTAATGTAAAGGGGCCCAGAGGCGCAGGGGGCTGTGTAATGTAAAGGGGCCCAGAGGCGCAGGGGGCTGTGTAATGTAAAGGGGCCCAGAGGCGCAGGGGGCTGTGTAATGTAAAGGGGCCCAGAGGCGCAGGGGGCTGTGTAATGTAAAGGGGCCCAGAGGCGCAGGGGGCTGTGTAATGTAAAGGGGCCCAGAGGCGCAGGGGGCTGTGTAATGTAAAGGGGCCCAGAGGCGCAGGGGGCTGTGTAATGTAAAGGGGCCCAGAGGCGCAGGGGGCTGTGTAATGTAAAGGGGCCCAGAGGCGCAGGGGGCTGTGTAATGTAAAGGGGCCCAGAGGCGCAGGGGGCTGTGTAATGTAAAGGGGCCCAGAGGCGCAGGGGGCTGTGTAATGTAAAGGGGCCCAGAGGCGCAGGGGGCTGTGTAATGTAAAGGGGTCCAGAGGCGCAGGGGGCTGTGTAATGTAAAGGGGTCCAGAGGCGCAGGGGGCTGTGTAATGTAAAGGGGTCCAGAGGCGCAGGGGGCTGTGTAATGTAAAGGGGTCCAGAGGCGCAGGGGGCTGTGTAATGTAAAGGGGTCCAGAGGCGCAGGGGGCTGTGTAATGTAAAGGGGTCCAGAGATGCAGGCTAATGTGTAATGTAAAGTGGTGCAGGGGGCTGTGTAATTTAAAGGGGTCCAGAGGTGCAGGGGGCTGTGTAATTTAAAGGGGTCCAGAGGTGCAGGGGGATGTGTAATTTAAAGGGGTCCAGAGGTGCAGGGGGATGTGTAATTTAAAGGGGTCCAGAGGTGCAGGGGGCTGTGTAATTTAAAGGGGTCCAGAGGTGCAGGGGGCTGTGTAATGTAAAGGGGTCAGTGCGGGGGATCGCTGAACTCCAGGTTAGCAGGACTAGGGGGGTGGAGAGGGGGTCCAATGTAAGTTCACCTTACAAATTTTCTGTAAAGTGAACAATTTAACAATTTGCCGATCCGCCGCAGTACATATACTGCGACGGGGCTGCAGCTACAGTATTGTATTGTTGTAAGTGTTTTCTGGTTTCGAAAGGACACTGACTCTTTATACCTGGGGGGGTGGGGGGCGCAGTTTGCCATCTTCACCCTGGGCACCAGATGGCCTTGTCCCAGCACTGCAACTGTATATCTAATACCATACAGTATGTTGCTGATGCTGAATAGCAGGTATAGCCACCGGCTAACAGGTGTAAGGTATGCCAGAGATCTGGCATCTGGAAATGATAGAGATGTTTATGAAGTTTGAGTGAGAGAAGAGTATGTGGGACCTGTGTGTAGTTGTATCATTTATGGGTGTCAAAGACAAAAACCCCAGCGAAGTATTCCAGTTTATGCAAAATGAATGCAAGAGCAGTTGAGCAGTTAATTGTTTATAGTTAGGCGGGTGTTTGTTAAGGTAAGGGGGGTGATCAAATGTTTTGAGGGTGGGGGTGTTAAGGACAAAAAGAAAAACTGATGTATATAGAGACTGTGCAGAATGTATCAGTAGCAGTAGGTGCCATGAATGAAACTTACACATAAGGTTTAGAAATGGGGAGATGGATGAGCTAGGATATGGCATGTCTAACTATCAATATCACCACATTCCAGCAGCTGATCTAAGGAAAGGAAGTAAGTCTGGCAAGAGCCACTTTAGGGTAGGATACTTTGAAGCTCATCTCCAGTGCTATTTGAAAACTCAGCAGACTTGCTATGCAGTGCCAATATGGAAAATGGTACATAGGGCAGTGATACCAGGCACAGTAGCTGTCAAATGAATCCTCACTAACAGGATGCCAAATACCAGGCATGTATGAGGAAGCCTCTACAAGTGGAAATGCCCAGGGCTAGGACAAGTTATGGATTAGAATAAAATAAAGACCTGTAAATAGGTGATAATGCAAAGACAGATGCAACATTCATGTATGTGGTTTGTCTGGAAAATATCCAGCCATGTAATATAAAAAATAGAGACATTTATTGAATAAGGTAAAAGAAATGTACATAGATCAATGATGCCATAGTCCCCTTCAAAGTAGGCACCTTGAGACCTCAGAGTTCTCCCAGCATCTCTCCCACAAAATCCTGCCTCAAAATCTTGGACACATTAATTTTTGTAATCCCCCAGACCAGCTTTTAGTTCTTGCGCTGTCAGTCGCTGATCTTAGTTGATTGCAGCCTGTACACGTTCAACATTCTCAGGTGTTCTGCTTGTTGCAGGCCTTCCAGAACATGGATCATTTTCAACGGATTTGCAACCATCTTTGAAGCATTTTTGCCACACTTTGATTTACCCTGCACTCATTGCATCATTCTCAAAAGCCTTCTGAATCATCTAAATCTTGTCCGTGGGGCGGAGGAATGTTATTGCAAAATTTGATGCAGATTCATTGCTCTACTTGCTCAGTAATTTTGAATCAGACAGACACATAGTACACATGCTCACTCAACGGTGTCTAGCGCCCCCACTGACTAGTACAGTGAAGTCATCATTGTTCCTGCGTGCAGATTCCAGTTCTCTCTCTCTCTTTCTGTGTGTGTGTGTGTGTGTGTGTATGTGTATATATAATATAATTTTCTCTTAAATGGAATAGCTAACCTTCAGAGAAAGAGAAAAAAAATTCAAAGTGGCAATGAACATCTATCTTAAGGCACCAAAGAATATTACCTGTCCACATTTGACGGCTTCCACACTGGAAGTACAACTCTAAAAGAAAATTGGTCTATACTGTAAGTTCACAGGCACAAAAAGAGCTGTGGGTGGGGGGGGTACCACATGTAAATAAAAGTAAACCTTAACCGGGGGGGAGAAGATACTACTCCAATGCAGAAAATTTGGGGTGATGGAGCAGTCCTTCAAGAACGCTGCGGTGGTGTAGAGGGTTACTGCTGCCATTTAGATGGGACCTTTACTGATGTGTGATAGCTTTTAAAGCTATGAAGCAGGAATGCCGGCCAGGGCTCAAGCTCCAGGTGTTCCAGCTGATGTGCTTTGGAGGAATGTTGGTAGGTCCTTGGAAAAATTAAGGTTGGTGGTTCGGTCAGTTCGCCTGACAAAGATAAGAGGTTGCATCATTTGGAGATTTTTTTTTTTTTTTTCATTCTGTATCCCTGTGAGAGGATACAGTGCCCTGCGATCCAGCCAAAGTTCACCATGACTGGGCAGCATGTTCTCCCTGTGCCTGCGTAGGTTTCCTCCGGGTACTCTTGTTTTCTCCCACACTCCAAAGACATGCTGATAGGTTAATTGGATCCTGCGTAAATTGGCCCTACTATGTTTATGTATGAATGTGAGTTAGGGACCTTTTTAGATTTTGGAAGCTTCTTGAGGGCATGGACCGATGTGAATGTACAATATATATGTAAATTGCTGCATAAATTGACAGTGCTATAAAAAGAACCTGAAATTAAATACATAAATAAAACGACAGGTCAGGTAACACTGTGATGATTGCACCATAAAAGTCCACCGTGCCTTCATACCAAGGTTTTTTTTTGCACAATTTTTAAAATTTTTTTTCCTAAAGAAATTAATCCTCCTACTGACATAGGAGGCTTGGAAGATTTAACATTGTGAGTGCCAAGGCAGCACAGTGGTGTAGTGGTATACTTTCACCTACAGCAAAAAGGGTCGTTGGTTCGAATCCCGACCATGACACCATCTGCCTGGGGTTTGCATGTTCTCCCTGTGCGGGTTTCCTCTGGGTGTTCCGATTTCCTCCCACACTCTAAAGACATGCTGGTAGGTTAATCATATCCTGTCTAAATTGGCCCTAGTATATGTATGTGTGTTATAGGGCTGGGGAAAAAATCGATTTAAATCTTGAATCGAGTTGAGAGTCAGATTGACTCAAAATTTAAGCAAATCTATTTTTTTAGATTTTTTTTTTTTTTTTTTTTCTTCACCGTGCCGGTCCTGAGGAGCTGCGGGCAGAAGTTTTTAGGCGAGGCCGCGGCTTCGGCCTAGTCCGCGAGGCCGGACGCTGCGGACTAGGCCGAAGCTGCGGCCTCACCTAAAAACTCCTGCCTGCAGCTCCTCAGAACTGATGCGGTGTCCAAAAAAAAAACTTGCTGTGAATCGAGTTTTTTTTTTTTTTTTTAAATCGCAGATTTTTTTTTTTTTTTGAGAAAATCGCCCAGCTCTAGTGTGTTAGGGACCTTAGGTTGTAAGCTGCTTGAGGGTAGGCACTGATGTGAATGTACAATGTATATGTAAAGCGCAGATATGCCTCATTGTAATCCTATTGAACCAATTGTGATCCCCACGCAATGTGTCCATAACGTCTGAATACATTGTTGGCATTAGAGGTAAGGGTGGTCTCAGCGGAGTCTAGGCATTGATGGATGCCTTGCAGACTGCAGCAGAGGCTTGCCATGTTTTGTTCATGCTTTTTCTGTAAGCGTGAGAACATACTGTCAACGGTTCTGTCAACATTGAGTTTAGTGAGGAGCACTGCATAAGATTTTTGAATGCATCTTTGAATTGCTGTGCAATCCAATTTATTCTCCAGTGGTGATATATTGTATTCCAAGGACGCTTCATGCCCTGGGAGTGGGTATCTGCCATCTTGGAGCTGTGGCACAGGTGTCCACCTTATTATTTATTATAAACCCTGTCAGTGTTTTGTGTTGTGTTTTTTTTTGTTTTTTTTTTTTTTTTCTTTTGCCATTTGTGTACCAAAGAAGAGTTTCCCTTCACTTCCAGCCCCATAATTCCCCTCCTATTACTGTTTTGGAGTCATCCCAAAATGTGTTTTTTCTTTTTCTTTCACTTTCAATGATAACACAGTCTGGTTGAAAAAAAAGACACAAGTCCATCTAGTTCAACCAATAAAATGGGGGGATTACAATCTTATATAGACAATCTTATACCCATGGTTCAACGGTAGACTGGACATACAGAGAGGGTGCACACACAGCAGGAAACACTAACAGGTGTTCTAACCCCTCTCCTCCGTATCTAAAATGAAACAAAAAAAGTTTTGCCTTTAGTTACATTTTAGTAGCACATTGCAACTGCTTGAAATGACCACAAGGTGGTGCAACAATAACATATGTAAGTGGAAAGCTTATTGAGCTAATAGGTTTTCTATTAGTGCTGCAGTAAAAGTGCAAAGAGCTTACTGAGTGAGTGCAAAAAACAGTGATGTACAAGTGTGTGGTATCCCATGGTAACCATTACTGCGGAAAAGCTTGCATTTTAATATTTTTTTTTTTTTTTTTTTTACATACTAAAAAACGTACGGCATGACAGACTATTTTTTTCAGCTGTGATAAAGATTCCAAAGACATCAGATGGCACAATCAGGCCTTGTTTATTCTCATAGGTTTTAGATCTGTAGGCGCTCACAGACATTATTGGGAAATGGCAAAGATCAATCAAGTCAATTGTGAAAGAATAAATGCATTTTGCTGTTTTTGATAATGCCAGCAACACATAAGATAGAAGTTAGAAAGTCCTGCATCTTATAAAGGGTGGTCACTTTTTAAATATGTGTATGTGAGCATACAATATAAAATTAACAAAAAAATCATGTCAACTAGTTGTCACATAGGGGGAGATTTACTAAAACTGGAGCACTCAGAATCTGGTGTCTCTGTACATGGTACCCAATCGGCTTATAACTTCAGGTTGTTCAGTTAAGCTTTGACAATAAAACCTGGAGGCTGATTGGTCTGTTTGCAGAGATGTACCAGATTTTGCACTCTCCAGTTGTAGTAAATTGGAGCTCTCCCAATTTTATGTCCAAATGGAAAAGAGAACAAGGCAGACCTATTCTGACCTGACAGTCGCTTGTCTGTGTAAGGATTTTGTTTTACTGTCTGGCAAAGGAATCTAAATTGCGTGAAAAGAGATTGGACTATACCTTTTGTGCAATATATACTGTATGTCTTTTCATTTTCGTAGACTGGTTTAGGCCTTCTTCCACATTTTTATTGCTGTCTGACCCTGCTGAGTTGATGTGCCCCTCAATTTTTGTCCAGGCAACCGTTGGCGCTAAGCCGTAAACTAAAGGGAAATTTTTAGACTTGTCATGACCGCAAGAGGTGGGAGAAAGTCTTCCAATGGGGACAAGTATTTTGGTGAAAGCTCAAGGACACAAACTGCAAAACAAAAAAAAGAAAAACTGATGACCACTTCCCACAAATGGACAAACCTGTATATGCTTGTGTTATTTTTTTAGAATCCAACAATGCTTTATAAAAAAAGAGTATTAAAATTTTTTTTATTAGAGCAGCTATATAGCCACCTGATCACTTTTACAATGGGCGGAAGGCCCAGTTCCACTTAAGACCCGTTTCACACTGGCACTGCTCTGCGTTAGCGGTAAAGCGATGCTAGTTTTAGCGTTGTGCTTTTAACTCCCGCTAGCAGCCGAAGAAACGGTTAAATGCGCCTGAAAAGGGGTGCTTCGGCAACGGTGCCCATTCATTTCAATGGGCGGGGGTGGTGGAGGAGCAGTGTATATACCGCTCCAAAGATGCTGCTTGCAGGACTTTTTCTAATGTCCTGCAAACGCACAGCTCCAGTGTGAAAGCACTCAGGGCTTTCACACTGGGGCTGCAGAGGAGGCGTTTTTCAGGTGCTTTACAGGCACTATTTTTAGCCCTTTTAGTGCCTGAAAAACGCCTCAGTGGGAAAGGGGTCATGCTATCCCTAATCCATGTACAGTATACATTCTGGGCTTCCAGTTACCTAAGGGGGTGAGCTACCATTTTCTATTGGTAAAATTATTTAATAAGATAGAAATCTGGGTTTGGGGTTGTTGAGATCTGATCTGGCACCTCTCGCTTTCCTTCTGCTTTTTATTGTTTGTGTGTTATCTTGTGAGCTGTATCTAAACCCAAGAGAAAAAAATAAATAAATCTATAGTTCTTCAATGAGGTTAGCTGGGTTAGGTTGTGTTTTTTGTTTTGTTTCTTTTTCACCTAGTATTACCCCTCCTGTCTTAGAGTTGCTATGCCTACTTCTCTGCTGTATCTACAGAGGAACAGCATAGCCACCCTTGGATAGCAGCATTGTCAAACTTTGGGTAAGGTAGTATTTGCTAGTTAGTAGGTTTAGATGGACGTTGCATAGGCCTTAATTTGTTGTTTACCTAGCTCAAGCTATTAATTTTTAAAGTGGACCTTTTCCCACATGGAGCTAAAAATCCCCAGTGCATACAGCTTTGCACACTGATCTAGAAACATGTTCAAGTCTAATGTAAACTAAACAATTTTTTTTATTGAAGTGGTAATATACCTAAAAACTAAAATTTAATAATATAGGGGTTGATTTACTATAACTTGAGAGTGCAAAATCTAATTAAAGTGGATGTAAACACGATTCATGAAATTTGAGCTGGGCACATATAGCTGTAGTGTTTTCTTATCTCTCTCCAAAGCACTCCTGTGGCTTTTTCCTGATCTGTAGCTCTGTTATCAGCCTGATAACTTCTTAACTTTTAACAAGTTCTAAAATTTGTGTCCTGGGAGGTTGCTATAAATTAGCACAGAGCTTGAATAGTCAGAGCAGAGCTCTGCACATTCCTTCCTTCCTTTGCCAATGTGGAGAGGGGGTGTGTGCTTCTCCTCCAATCAGCTGTCTTGACTGTATGCCATAATCCACTCCTAGTGCTGAACAGGAGAGAAAAATCTGTAAGGCTGCTTTCACACTGAGCTGCATTACAGGCGCTATAGCGCTAAAAATAGCGCCTGTAAAGAGCCTCTCCTCTCACTCCAGTGTGAAAGCCTGAGTGCTTCACACTGGAGCTGTGCGCTGGCAGGACCGTAAAAAAAGTCCTGCAAACAGCATCTTTGCAGCGCTGTAGGAGTGGTGTATACACCACTCCTAAAGCACCCCTGCCCATTGAAATCAATGGGCAGCACCACGGAATCGCTGGCAAAGTGCTGCTGCAGCAGGCGGTTTTAACCCTTTTTAGGCTGCTAGCGGGGGTTAAAAGCGCCCGGTTATCGGCCGAATAGAGCCGCTAAAACGACGGTAAAGCGCTGCTAAAAATAGCAGCGCTTTACCACCGACGCCCCCATTGCCCCAGTGTGAAAGTAGCCTAACACGATGTGCACTTTATAAAGGATATATACATCTGAAGACTGCAGATATACATGTAAAACTTATGTAGGGAGACTTGTTTCATCCCTGTGTATCATCTGAGGCTGTTCACTTCACTGGGTATGTGTGAGAGTTTACATCCACTTTAAGCGTTGACAAAAGAACTTGGAAGTCGATTGGTTTCTAAGCAGAGCTGCACCAGATTTTGCACATTCTAGTTTTAGTAAAATAACCTTAAAAAATCTTACTTGGGAGTACCTGGGGATTCATTTAACTAGTGATCCCTTTTGATCCCTATAGCTAAAACTTTTACCCCCTGCTTAAGGGTTATCTAGAAAGATGGAGTTTGCAAGTATTTTTTGGCTAGGACGTATTGGATTAGTGAAAACAAATCTCTTGCCATGAACCCATCAAATGCTGCCAATCCCCCTACCTCTACCCATATCCTTTTATAATAGCTTCTAGAGACCTAATAAGAGATTTAATTTGGTCAGGTTGGAAATCCTAGACTGCGTTATCAACTGCTAACCAGACAAAGGGATTTTGGGTGATTTAGGCTTGCAAGACTTTCAAAAATATTGCCAGGGTATAGGTTAGAATCGATGAGTATCTAGGACTTGGGTAATTTTGCTTTGGATACAGAAACAGTTTAGAAAGCGAGTTACAGCCTTATTGCCTAAATATACTTTTAAAGTGTCACTAAACCCACAACAGTAAAATTTGTCTATATATGCAGCATAGCATGCTTATTATACTCACTGTGGAACTTAAGGGGTTAATCCTCGGCATTGTGTAAAAGGCTGCTTTATGCTGTATGCACAGATCCTCCCTCTCATGCAATGTCTAGTTTGGAAAGGCCAGCTAACACACAGGCACTAGCCAACCTGCACATTCTCAGTTGTCTTTTATGCTGGAGAGAAGTTACTTGTTCTCAGAGATAGCCAGATCACATGATATTGGCATCACATGTGCAGGGCTGGTGCAAGGATTTTTGACACCCTAGGCGAAACCTCATTTTGCCACACACCCCCTTGGCTCCACCCCTGACCCCACCCCCTTTGTCCTGCCCATGTATACCCCACCTTTTTAATGAAGCGCCCATCAAATGCAGCCTCACCAGCGCCCATCAAATGCAGCCTCACCAGCGCCCATCAATGAATATTTGCATGCTTCCATTCATTCAGCAGTCGAGACCGCCTCTGACACTGCACGAATGGAGTGGCGGCTGCCTGCTGATGGTGAGAATTAGTTGCTTGTTGCAGAGAGAAGAGTAGGAACACCAGTGGTTGGGCGCCCCTAGGCAGCAGTGCGCCCTAGGCGGCTGCCTAGTTTTCCTAGTTGTAGCACCGGCCCTGCACAAGTGGGCATGTAAACAGGCTGCAGGGGGGAAAATTTCCACCCACCTGAACTCTCAGCACTGGAGAAACACTGCAGTTTATCATGTAATCGTGGTATACAGATCAGTGAGAGGGAAAAAGTGGCAGTATTTTCATGTAAAAAGAAGATTTATAAGCTGGGGGGGGGGTCAACTATGTTAATAATTCTGGGTTTAGTAACACTTTAAGATGTGGGATACATTGTGGCAAACTAATAAACACATCAAAAGGCAAATTTTTCATACATTTAATTGCTAACCCTCAATTTATACCATTACAGGTCAGCAGCATTGCAGCTCAGTGGTCAGACCTGAACCTAGTGGCTGTTCCCCAATTTGTGTCTGTTTGTTTCATGTTGGCATTGTGTCCACGTTTGCAGGGCAGGTTGGGGAATGGCCATAAGGGGATTACTTTTATGAAGTTGGCCAGCTTAAAAATGTATTGCAATATGTGTTAAAGGGGTTGTAAACCCTCATGTTTTTTTTTCCAGTGACACACACATAGCAGCCCGGTGATTTTAATGGGCTGCGCTACACATGGCAAAGTAGCTCATGGGACATTTTGGTGTGGCACGAGTTGCACGTTTTGCTGTATTTGTAATCCATTACTTTGTGTGGCAAAATGAGTATTTAAAACAAGTGGGGGTTGGTGCTGCGCTGTTCAAAAGAAAACTGGATAAAAAAGCAATGTGCTGCTAAAGGTAGCAGTACACATGCAAATAGGTGAATAAATAAACTGAAACAGATCAATAATACAAACACTATCCACGGTAGATAATAAAGTGACTGTTTTCAAAGTGCATAGATAATGCTAATAATGTATGTTGAAACATTGCAATAATACTTCTATATATAGGATATGTGCAAAAAAATTAACTATGCAAAATTGTGCAAAACCAGCAAAAGTCTTCATGTGCAAAGTGCAAATAAACTGTGCAAAACAGCAATAAAGTCCTTTCTTCTTTGCGCAAGGAACATCAAGGTGTAAACAAAAGGTGCCAAGGAAAATTAATAATAATCTCCTCTTTGTGCAAAGACACACACTAGTGAGAGTGGCCTTTTACCTTGCGGTAATGAGGTAACCACATGTGTATATAAATCTGTAATAATTGCTTCTTCCTTGTAATACAATCCTGGACCTGTATGGATCTAGATGTTTCTTTGTCTCACAGTGGATGCAAGGAGAATATTTAGAAAAGAAAGGGGGTTCCGGATTGTGTAGTATTTTAAAACCAAGTGGCTTTTATTAATAGTGAACAGTGAGGGTACTCGCATTAAATAAAAAAACAATTGACCGTACTCCAAGAGCGGCGAGCTGGTTTGCCAGCGTCAGTCTGAGTGCCTTTCCGTCCCTACGTGTGATGTCATGGTCACGTGACTTCATCAGGGGATTCCCTGCATTTTCCTTGCATCCACTGAGAGACAAAGACATCATATCCTGGAAATCTTTATTACACAATGACACTAGTTGCAACAGACGTATTAAAGCAGAGTTCCAACGACATATAGCACTTTTTATAAAAAAAAATCCTTCCATTAGCAGCATAGTCTTCTAATGTGGCACTCATTTGTCTTCTAATTTTCGGCAATATAGATTAGATAAAAACTTACCTTATATTTCCGCTTCTTGTGCGTTCCCATCTTGCTTCTGGGCAAGTGAAGCCCACAAGGATATTCTTCCGGGACATGGTGCTGATGAATAACCAGCATGCACCGCTCGTTCTCACACATGCGCAGTATGGACACATCGCAGCGCTGGAAACGCAATGCTAGCCCTCGGCGCTGCCCACTGACTCCTGGGAAATGATGACAAGCATCTCCCAGGAGCACTAGCGAGCACAGGCGCCGAGGGAAATGATGTCAAGCGCGGCGGAGAGCAGGTGGCAGAATACAAGGGACTAGGGTTGCACCGATACTGGTATCGGTGCTGATACCATGCATTTGCACGAGTATCGGTACTCATGCAAATGCCCCGATACCCAAAACCGATACCTTCGGGCTCGGTACTTTCAGCTGTCAGCAGGAATTCCCTGCTAACAGCTGAAAAGTAAAGAAAAAAAATACTGGCAATTATTGGTTGTTAAGAAACGGGGCAGCCGAGTCCTTAACAACCAATCACGTGTCCTCAGGATTTCCCTCCCTGCCTCCTCCTCCCCAGCTATTACCAGGCTCGGGACCTCAGGTCTGTGGAAACTTCCTGCATTAGAGGTGAGCAAGCCCAGCTCCCCCCATCCCATCCCATCCCACTGTCCTACCCCTCCTGAGGGGTGCAGCTCTCACAATTAGCTCTGCTCATCGCGGCTCGCTCCGCTATTTCTGTCCCAGTACGGTGAGTAGGAATGAGTTCTGTGTGACCTCCGCACAGATCTGTCCTTTCCTTGTCAGCTGCATGGCTCTGCAGACAACGAGATTTCTCCCCGTGTCCGTACTCAGCCTGGTGGAGCCCCCCTCTCCCCCTCTCCAGCAAGCAGAGGCACAGACACATGGCCAGCATCACTGCAGCAGGTCATTGTGTGATTAGACACCCCCCCCCCCCCCCCGATGTGTCAAATACTAATTATATAGTGTTAAATACATGAAACTGACATAGAAAAGTGGAGTCTAATATCAATGCCTAAATATATCTTGGCATGTTATAATCTGAAAATTAGCATCTATAGTGTCCATGTAACTCCAGGAAATAGGACTGTTTGCACTGGAGTCTTGGTTTCACCAACCAGCGTGAAGTTGGAAATCGAACAATATGTATTATGTATGAAATTTTGTTTATGCATGGATAGAGATATATATATATATATATATATATATATATATATATATATATATATATATATATATATATATCCTCTTTTACATACACACACACACACATTTAACACGCCAAGATATATTCAGGCATCGATATTCACTTTTCTTTGCCAGTAATTTTTGTTTTATGCTATTAAAAATATATAATTAGAATTTGACACAGCAGCGCAGCACATATATTTATACTTAGTTTTGGTGGGGAACAATCACTGGGTGCTTGCGCATACATTTTGTTTTGTTTTATTTGAATAGAGAGTAGTAGCCAGGATTGTGACTCCCCTCCTCACTTTATCAGCCCTTCGTTTTTTTTCTCATCTAGCACATCTTCACCCCAGCCTCACCCAACTCTCCCCAAACCACCCCTTTACCTACTATTTCCAGGTGATAGGTATCGGTAATCGGTATCGGCGAGTACTTAAAAAAGTAGTAACGGTACTCGTACTAGGTGTCAAAAAAATGGTATCGGTGCAACCCTACAAGAGACCCTATAGCTGAAGGAGTAAAAACAAATTTCCAAATGCTTTTGCTGTTGATTTCTGCAAAGTTGATTTTATGGGTGGAACTCCGCTTTAAGAATGAGTTATTCACTGGGCTTAGGCCTACTACACAACCATGCAGTTACTTTTTTTTTACCAAGGTGTTATCAAATCTAACACTTTACTGTTGGGTTAAACTTTTGGCCCACAGCGGCAGAAAATAGAAAAAAAAATAATATACACAGTAATTCTGAACTTCATTGTTCATTTTCCCTAGTGCTCCTGGGAGATGCTTGTCATCATTTCCCAGGAGTCAGTGGGCAGCGCCGAGGGCTAGCATTGCGTTTCCAGCGCTGCGATGTGTCCATACTGCGCATGCGTGAGAACGAGCTGTGCATGCTGGTTATTCAGCAGCACCATATATCGGATGAATATCCTTGTGGGCTTCACCTGCCCACAAGCAAGATGGGAACGCACAAGAAGAGGAAATATAAGGTAAGTTTTTATATATAATCTAATCTATATTGCCGAAAATTAGAAGACAAATGAGTGCCACATTAGAAGCCTATGCTGCTAATGGAAGGATTTTTTTAATAAAAAGTGCTATATGTCGTTGGAACTCTGCTTTAATATGTCTGTTGTAACTAGTGTAATAAAGATTTCCAGGATATGATGTCTCTAATTGCTAAAAACATTCTTCTTGTAAAGGAAAACATGCCTTTGGATTCATAAGTTGATGTGTGATGTTCCTGTGAAATTGAATTGCATGCTCTACTGATTCTGTGACCCAAGAATATGATGTGAACAATGACTTGGTGCCACAGCAGGGTGTTTATGCGCTTTAGTTTGGGCCCAGCAAGTAGAAGCTGCTCAGAGACTTTCATCCTTAGAAAATGCAACCTGATTCACCTGTAGAGAGATCCGTAGCATGAAGAATGTCATCCATCTAAATTTCATATTAGCAAACTACTGACTTCTTCTAGTTCAGTGACTCATCAGGCTGGTTACACAGCATATTTCCTAGACTTTTACTACGTGGAAAGTTGATAAACATGGCCAGCACTTGCTGCTGAAAACAGAAGTGGTAGCTTTCATATGTGTAATAAACTTAGAGCTGTAGTAAACTGCCACTAAAACAAACATTAACTGGGCCCCCCTGCAGGGTTGTCATAATGTACTAGTATTCTCTGCATACTCGCACATATTGACAGACTTACCTGTAAAGCGGATCCCTCCCGCACCGTGCTGTCACAGATACCTGGCGCTGCCATCTTCACCCGGTCTTCCTTTGGAATTCGCAAGCTCCGGCTGTGTGAATGGCGGGGTGATGTCACTCCCAAGCATGCGCATGGGAACCCTCGGCTCCAGGCTGTGCTCTGAAGGTATGGCGTGGATATGCCATCCCTTCAGAGCACATGGGCCGGTGATATCACCAGTAGCATTGCTTGTGAATATCTCCTAAATAGTGCAAGTTTAGGATATTCACTGTACCTACAGGTAAGCCTTATTATAGGCTTACCTGTAGGTACAAGTTCAAAAGTGGAGTTTACCTCCACATTAAAGTAACCGTATACTTTGCTCATGGAAGACAAAGTGCCAGGTTCACTTTAGGGCATGGGTCTCCAAACTATCGAAACAAAGGGCCAATTTCCTGTTCTTTGGACTTTATGGAGGCTACTGGGAGTAGAAAATGTTCCAGCATCAGTGGAAGTAAACAAAGCTTGGTAGTCAGTGGAAGGAAAACAATTGTATATATTGTAGCCCTTGTGGTCAATAGGAGAAGAAATAGTGTTCATCATTGGTATTCTGTGGAGGAATAGTGCCCCATCATTGGTATTAGTTTTTAAGGAATAGTACCCCATCATTGGTATTAGTGGGAGGAAGAGTGACCCATCACTGGTACTGGCGTGAGGAGGAGTGACCCATCACTGGTACTGGCGTGAGGAGGAGAGACGCATCACTGGTACTGGCGTGAGGAGGAGAGACGCATCACTGGTACTGGAGTGAGGAGGAGAGACCCATCACTGGTACTGGCGTGAGGAGGAGAGACCCATCACTGGTACTGGCGTGAGGAGGAGAGACCCATCACTGGTACTGGCGTGAGGAATAGTGCCCCATCACTGGTACTGGCGTGAGGAATAGTGCCCCATCACTGGTACTGGCGTGAGGAATAGTGCCCCATCACTGGTACTGGCGTGAGGAATAGTGCCCCATCACTGGTACTGGCGTGAGGAATAGTGCCCCATCACTGGTACTGGCGTGAGGAATAGTGCCCCATCACTGGTACTGGCGTGAGGAATAGTGCCCCATCACTGCTATTGGCGTGAGGAATAGTGCCCCATCACTGCTATTGGCGTGAGGAATAGTGCCCCATCACTGCTATTGGCGTGAGGAATAGTGCCCCATCACTGTTATTGGCGTGAGGAATAGTGCCCCATCACTGCTATTGGCGTCAGGAATAGTGCCCCATCACTGGTATTGGCGTGAGGAATAGTTCCGCATCACTGGTATTAGCGGGAAGAATAGTGCCCCATCAGTAGCAGGATTTATGCCCCACTGCTGGTGTCAGTGGGAGGAATAGTACCCCAGACAAGCAAGGGGGCATATCTGGCGACCACTGCTTCAGAGCAAGTTCTCCTACAGTGATCTTTCTTGCACTCCTCTGCCTCCTAGATCTGCTGCCAATGCAAGGAACTCCTGTGTATGTTTTGACATTCTGCAAAATCAAAATTAAACAGGACTATGCATGCTCCACTCCACCATCATATAAGTATGGCAATTCACCACTTGTATTCCAGGCTCTGTATTGTGGGAGGAGAGTGGATTTTCACATTATTCCACAAAACCAGATTAATCTGGAATGTACAGAATGCCATCATTCTCTATTATGCAGGTTCATATATATCAATATATTTTTTAAAAAGTGAGCGGAATCTCCACTCTGTGCTATTGTATACTGATAGCAGGGACTCTTCCAATGTCAGAATATACTGATCAGTGCTGAAGCCCATTGACTTCATGTGCTGAGTTGATATTTTCCAACATTCCTGTTTGTGAGAAGCCGATTGTTCTATAGATTGCTCCCTAGTGGGAAAGGCAATAGATGGATTGAAATCTGGCTGGTCCCTGCTGAACTGAATGAATTTTGATTCTTTCTATGGCCAGTGTGAAATCATGTACCTGTAGGTGACTTTGTGCACAGGGTCTGGCATGCGCTGCCAGCGACCCGCTACCAATGTGTCCAGACAATCAGTGGGTCTGGCGGACACGATGTCTGCCGGGACCCGCCGATCGTTCTCAGGAGAGGCAGATCTGTGAGAGGGGAAAATGGAGATTTTGTGTTTCGGATCTCTGTCTTCGCATTCCCTCCACAGTTAGAACGCACTTCCCAGGAGCACGCTTAACCCTTTGATCGCCCCTGATGTTAACACCTTCCTTGCCAGTGTCATTATTAGTGACAGTGCATTTTGTCCGATTTGTCTGCTGCAATGTCAGTCCCACTAAAAATTGCTGATCGCCACCATTACTAGTAAAAAAAATAAAAAATGTAAAAATCCATAAATCTCTATCATAGTTTGTAGATGCTGCAACCAATCAATATACACTTATTGGGATTTTTTTTTTACCAAATATATGTAGCAGAATACATATTGGCCTAAATTGATGAATACATTTGATTTTTTTTTTTTATGGATATGTTTTTTAGCAGAAAGTAAAATATTTTTGAAATTGTCGATCTTTTTTTGTTTATAGTGCAAAAAATAAAAACCACAGTGGTGATCAAATACCACTAAGAAAGCTCTATTTTGGGGAAAAAATGTCATCAATTGTATTTGGGTGCATGTCGCACAATTGTCAGTTAAAGCAACGCAGTGCCGTATAACAAAAAATGTCCTGGTCATGAAGGGGGGGGGGGTAAATCTTCCAGGGCTAAAGTGGTTAAACCCTAGATGAAGCCGATACAATAAAAAGCGAGGCGATCCTAATACATACACACCGATCTCCTGCAAAAGGTAGAATCCGCCTCGGTTCCTGCATACACCTAACGTGCGCGTCTGCTAGGATCAGTACGGTGGCAGACTGTAATGCGGATGTATAAGTGTAGTTGTGGTAAATGTCCCCTCCCCTGGGTGGAGTCTCGTCCGGTTCTCCGGAGGTGTGGGCTGTTTGTGCAATCAGAGTGGAGGGGCGGGGCCTGGATTTGTCTGCACTCAGGGTTCAGTATTGTGCAGTGCTGGTGGGGTGAGTGAAAGGAGCGCAGTGTGTGGACAGCCTTGTACTGGGCTCCAGCCATGGCAGAGTCTCCCCGGGAGCTGACCCAGAATCCCCTGAAGAAGATCTGGGTTCCGTATAACAATGGATGTCCTGTACAGCACAGCGCCCAGAGGAGAGGTAATCCGTCCACACTGTTCATTGATTAGATGGCTGCATGTATCCCGATGATGTGATGAGGACGGATCTGTGATGTCACATGGTCCGATCACTGGGGCCGGGAGTTGCGGAAGTGTCAGGGTGACGGGCACTGGCAGTATATGGGGCATAGTGACGTGTGATTGGGTCATAGCAGGTCATTAACACACAGCTCCTTCATGAATCACTGGAGCTGTCATTATGTGTCTTGATTGTGTGAGGCTGTTCATACAATCTCCTTTACAGCAGAACAATCTCTTCTATTAAGTCAGGCATGATATTAAAATAGTTCTAAAGGCACAAGGTTTTTTTTTTTTTTAACATTTTTGCATTCTATTCTATGCATGAAGATGCAGCCCCCTCCCCCCCCAAATCCTTAATTGATCTCCCTCTGATCCAGCGATGCTTATGAGAGCTCTGGCTGTCCCGGACTCTCCCTCTTCATTGGCTTCCATTGCTGTCAATCGCAGCCTGCGAGCTGTGGTTCTGTGTCTTATTGATTCATAGAGCAGCAGCTCAGGAGCGAGCACGTAGTGGTGCCCCCCAGGGCAAGCCGCTTTTTCTGGGGGCACTGCTTGTGTGGGAGGAGCCAGGAGCGCCAGCAGGGGACACGAAAAGAAGCAGGTCAGAGCTGTTCTGTGCAAAACCGCTGCACAGAGCAGGTAAGTATAACATGTTTGGTATTAAAAACAAAACAGAAAAACTAAGCTTTAAGCTGGCCATACATGGATCACAATTTAGCAAGCACCAGCCAAATGACAGGCACCATCCAAGACTCTCATGATTTGCTGAGACACAGCAGCAGCACCACCATTGGCTTCTACGGCTGTTGATCAAAGTCAGTGAGCCAATCAAGAGAGAGAGAGAAGGACTGGGGTTGGATCAGAGCTCTGTCTGAATGGACACAGGGTGCTGTGACTTGGCACAGGTGCCCCTACAGCAAGCCTCTTGCTGTGGGGGCACTCGACAGGAGGGAGGATCAGGGCTTCTCTGTGCAAATCCACTGCAACAAAGCAGGTAAGTATAACATGTTTGTTGTGGTGTTGTGTGTTGTGTTTTTTTTTTTTTTTTTACAAGACTTTACAATCACTTTTTAAAGCAGGGGTCTCAAACTGGCAGACCTCCAGCTGTTGCGAAACTACAAGTACCATGAGTGGCATAGGCATAATGGGACTTGTAGTTTCGCAACAGTTTGAGACCCCTGCTTTAAAGGATAAGTTCTCATTTGGTAACGTGTTGCACCCGTGGGATCTTCTCCCTGAATCCACTGTCACAATTTAAAAAGAGCACGGCCCTGTGGGGCTTTGCCTACACAACCATTCACAGCGATCTTTGAATGAACAACTACCACCTGCCACTGTGGCAGTCAGATTGTAGTTCTTTTTGAGGGCTGGTTGAATGAATTGATCTTTGTGCGCTCCAGTAACTGTCTGCCTGTATGGGAGGTATGAGTAGACGGCTATACTGAGATTCTGCAGGAGCCTGACCTTGCTGATTGTGGGTGCAATGCTTTGCAGGCTCCAGAAAAATAGTGCCCATTTATAATTTGTTTTAATTTTTTTATGTACATTTATTTTTTTTTTTCTATAAGGTGAAGCCTTTAAGTTGGCTATTGATGGATTGAAGTTCAGCAGGCATCAGCCAAACTTTGATCCATTTATGGCTGTTTCTGTTCAAAAGCAGTTGACTGCTCTTGAATGGGCTTGTTGGAAAATTTTGCTTCAATGAGTGCATGCAGCCAATGGACTACAACACACTGATCAAGGTATTCTGACAGAAGAGGAATGTCAGCTATCAGAATACAATAACAGCAGGGAGGATTCCTCCATCCACCTCAACTGTGTGGATGGGGGAATCCCTATAGTGATCAAAATACTGAAGAACTGATAGATATAAAGGAGATTGTACTATCAGATTGTATAGTGTATGGCCAACCTAATATACATGTATACGTATGACAAATGGTGCTGTAAAATAACACACACAGCATGACATGAATAAGTCCACACGTGTGGTTAAGTGGTGCTGTTATATTGGCTGTTTGGATCACGTTGTACAATCCTCTTTTACCAATGATGGCTCACTATGAAAATCTACTTAAAGTAGAACTAAACCCAGCGATTTAATGATTTCCCAAAACCGTTATGTTCAAGGCATGACATGAATGATAAGTCAGTTGCTTGTGCTCTCAACTGGACTGTCAAGCCATCAAATGGCTGGTGTCATACTGAGCATGTGTAGCACCATGGCAACTATAGATCAGAGGCTAGGATGGCGGCTCCCTTCACTATGAAGGCTTTAGTTCTATTTTAACCCTTTCGCCGCCAGGTCCGTACTTTGTAGGGACCTAATGGCAGAGGGGTATTGCACACAATCCTGTGGCTGCAGCCACCGAGATTGTGTGTGAAACTGACAGGCAGACTGTCAGTTCTTAGTGTCCTGGCTCGATTTGCCGGTGTAGGATGTTTTGCAATGTGATCTGCATTGCAAAACATTCAGTGGAGTACAAGGGAGACATGCAGGTTTTTTTAGACCCTGCATATCTCAATAAAGAGAACCTGTCACCAAAAAATCATCACATAAGACTGTTTGTCTCCTATGTGATGGGAAAAAAAGTGACGTAAAAAAAAATATATTTTTTTTTGCAAAAAAATAGTTACACCCAAGCACATAAAATCCCCCCCCCCCAAAAAAAAATATTGAGGCCCCCCACATATACACAGGCACGAATGTAAACTCATGAGTTGGCATGTCTACATATGAAACCGTCGATTGCGATACACATGTTACATATCGCCGCGTACGTCGGAGTGAGGGCAATAATTCTAGCACCAGACCTCCCCGTAACACTAAACTGATGCCTATAGACGACTCTTCAAAGGACCCCTATAGAAAATATAAGGTACTGAAGTTTGACGCCATTTCTCGGGCACAAAAAAAATTCATCATGTTGGGTATCTATTTACTTGGTGCAACCTCGTCTTTTATATTTTACCAAAAATTTGGGTCATTTATGGCATTTGTTTGCCCTAAAATACACATTAGTGTGGTGGTGTTTTTTTTTTTTTTTCTGCAATATTGAGTTTCCTAGACCCTTGCAGTAATATCATGTGACCTAAAAAAAAATTGGAACTAGCGCTATTTTATTCTGTGGCGTGTCTGCTTTCAGAAAATATATGTTTGGGGTTTTGTGTAATCTTCAGGCCTAAAATATTTTTTTAAACGTGTGCAAAAAATGCAAAAACTGTTTTGGCAGCGAAAGGGTTAAAGCTAAACTCTAGAAATTGTGGTGTTTCTCTTTTTTTTTTTTTTTTTCTTTTTTTTTCTTTAAACTTACATTGGTCTAGCTTTGTTACAAGTCATTATCCTTATGTCACTCATGAAGGGCCCTGTAGAAGTCTGGTCTACAAAGTCAGCACGTCTCCTCTGGAAGCTTTTTGAGCAGCTTGCTGCCTGTGTACTGAACATGGGGTCGCTTGGTTGGCACCTCCGCCATTCAGCAAAGATGGGATCTCTGATTGGTTGTGGCAGAGAGGAGGGGCAGATGTTGGAACAATCTTTACCTCACCAATCAGAGAATGCTTTGTATGAAAAAATAATTACAAGATGTTCTCTGAATGGTGGAGGTTCAGTCTACAGACAGGAAGTTGCTTGAGCAGCACCCAGAAGAGATGAGCGCTGACTGTATGTAGGACAGACTACTACAGTGAATTTCAGCATCTGCACATGCCCTTTGGATGTGAGATGAAGATTAAATGTAACCAAGCTGCACCAATGTAAGTTAAAAAAAAATTCCAGGAGTTCAGCCTTAAAGTGTAAGTTAACCCTTACAGAAAAATCTATAAGGTGAACTTGCACAGGATGCTCCAGTCCCGCTGACCTGCATGGCGGCGATCTTCCGTTCTGAGTCCTGGTTCAGCTGCCTCACGGCTCCAGCACTTAGAAATCCCCTCAGCTTTCTCTCCTCTTCCCTGTTGAGAGGACGGTTTACTTGGGTTCTGATTGGTCAGCGCTGTTCCTAAACGTTTTGGAGATTAAGCTGCGGGGATTTCTAAGCCCCAGAGCCGTGAGGTGGCTATACCTGGGCTCAAAACTGGAGATCGCTGCCATGCAGGTCAGCGGGACGGTGTGAGGAGGGCGTTCCATGTAAGTTCACCTTACAGATTTTTCTGTAAAGGTGAACTTACCTTTTTACCACTTGAAGAAACAGCCTTTTTCTGACTTTTGTTGCTTAGTGCGTACACGTTAAAAATCAGTATTTTTTTTTTTGTGTGTATACATGTGTGTCTATCTATCCTAGAGAATAAAATGGCGGTGTTGCAACATTTTATGTCGCACTGTATTTGTGCAGCGCTCTTTCAAAAGCAACTTTTTTGGAAAAAATATACTTTAATGAATTAAAAAAAAAAAAAAAATAGTAAAGTTAGCCCAATTTTTAATTTTTTTGTATAATGTAGTACAGATGTACGCCGAGTAAATGGATACCTAACCAGTCGTGCGACAAACTACTGTACTTAGAAATCTCCATAGGCAATGCTTTAAAACGTTTTTACAGATTACCTGTTTAGAGTTACAGAAGAGATTTTGCGCTAGAATTCCTGCTATAAATGTGGGCTTGACTTGAATATGCGTTCGTTTTCAACACTCCATACAATGAGTATCTAAGCCCTTGTGATGCATGCTGTCTACCGTATGCCTATTCTGTCCTATGTTTGTGAACAGGGATGTGCTTGGGTTTGATCCCATCAACTGCAGCCAAGGAATTCCCCACCCTGTAGCTGTACTTCCCCACAGGGGCAGGGATGTATATGACCTCATATGGCCATATTAGGTCAATGATGTCACAAGCATCCATGCCTCTTCATGTACATACAGCTGTGGGTAATGCCTTGACAGCACTTGCTTGGGTGGCAGTGGTTTGGAGTAAGGAGTTCCTTCAAAATCCGAGCTCATCTGTTTGTATATAGCCCTGTAACACATGCTAATATGTTTTGTTCATTTTACTAACCAATCAGTACCATGAGTTTGCATGACCACAGAAGTGATTGGTCACAATGCCACAAAAAGCAGTGTTTGAGTGGCGGTTCTTCAATCTGTGGACTGGGTATGGGGTTGCAGGTTTGTGGCTCTTTGCTCCCAGATATGTGTTTTACCTCTATTACTTAATATACACATATTCTTAAATACATACTGATGGGGACCCGTTTTTATTTTAATTACCAGCTTGAAGTTTGTGGTGATATTTAACATTAGTCAAATAAGTAATAGTGGCATAATTGGTGCATGTAGTAAAGACACACGATGCATGGTCAGTGAGCTAGCATCAACATATACATTGTATACATCAGTGCAGGCATTGCATCACTTGCTGGTGACGCAGCAAACACATTTTGATTTTGGAAGGGGTTGGCACAGTGACAGACATATTGAGCAGGCTACGCTAGCACAATCTGCAGCTCTTGTTGAACTGCAGATGTAATTTACATTCAATCCTGAGATTTTTTGTTTTTTAATTTTTTTGTGCCTCAGTTCCCAAAATAAAATTGACTTTGGCAATAAAAAATTATTAGTAAACTCTTTCATACAAATAACAGTTTACCATTTTTTTTGGCTTTTTGCAAAGCTTGCAGTCTGCAATGATCCTTTCTTAGGTAATCGCTTTCCTTGCAGGTTTACATGAGCATCGTCTAGGAACGGCTGTAGTATTCTCAGCACCCTCCAGTTTGGAAATTCATCTTGCTTCAATGTAATGCAAGTTTAATGTCCAATTTATTTTTATTGTTGCATTTTCTAATAGTGCCCTCTGTTCCTCCTGTCTTCTAGAGTGGCTTAAGTCTGTTCAGTGTGCAGTATAGGCAGCAATGCCGTTTGGGTCCAATTATTAAAGCAGAATGAAAGGCAAAACCACTTTTTTTTTTTTTTTTTTTTTTTCAGTAAAGTAAGGGGGAGGGCTGTGTCAGTCCTCCTCCCCCTCCCCCCACCCCACCCTGCTAAGTCCACTCCGTGATCACAGTAAACAGGACAAATAAAGAAGGTGCACAGATGGCAGTAAAATCCTGACAGGTGTTCTAATACTGAGCCGCTGTATCCAAAAGTAAAAAAGTTGCCTTTTAGTTATACTTTTAGGTATGGTTATTTAACCACTTGACAATTGGACACTTAAACCCCCTTCCTAACAAGACCAATTTTCAGCTTTCTGTGCTCTCACACTTTGACAATTACTCAGTCATGCAACATTGTACCCATATGAATTTTTTGTCCTTTTTTTTCACACAAATAGAGCTTTCTTTTGGTGGTATTTAATCACCGCTGGGTTTTTTATTTTTTGCGCTATAAATCAAAAAAGACTGAAAATTCGATTAAAAAAAAAAAAAAAAAACTTTGTTTCTGTTAATGTATTGGCAGAGTATTGCACATTATTTACATTGAGCAGCGCTGTGGGCACTAAACATCCAGCCCACAGCGCTGCTGCAATCTCTCCCCCTCTCTCCTTGCACTGTACCGATCGGTACACAGAGGGGACGTTTACATATGATCGCTCCGTCATTTGACGGAACGATCGCGTGGTAAACGGCCATGATCCGCCGAGTCCTCTGGACCCGGCGGTCACGGATCTTCCCGGGTGCGCGCACCATTCTGGCATGACGTCCCACGGACATCCACCCAGAACTAGCCGACCGCGCTGTAGCCATCTTTCGGCTATGACCCGGTCGGCAAGTGGTTAACAGTCGTCTTATCTCTTTAACCACTTCCCGACCGCCGCACGACGATGTACGTCCTAAGTTTGAAGGGGTATATCGTTGTTATGGCAGCAGCTAGCTGCCATAACCCCGGTATCCCCGTTTTCGTGCGGCGGCCGGCTTTCAGATAAAAGTGGTCCCTGCGGCGGATTCGCCGCGAGATCACTTTTATCGGTGGCGGGAGAGGGGGCCCCCCCTCCCGCCGCGATCCGGTGCCCTCCGCCGCTTGGCGGAGGCGATCGCGTCCTGTGCCGTGGTGTGTCTGGAGACGAGTGAGGCCAAGATGGCGCTCACTCGTCTCCATGACACTGCTGGGCGGAAGCGACGTCAAAACGTCACTTCCGTCCACGCCTCTTAAAGGCATATTTTTTCAAATGTCATTTTTCTAAATGACTTTTTTTTTTTTTTTATTGCATTTTAGTGTAAATATGAGATCTGAGGTCTTTTTGACCCCAGATCTCATATTTAAGAGGTCCTGCCATGCTTTTTTCTATTACAAGGGATGTTTACATTCCTTGTAATAGAAATAAAAGTGACACAATTTTTTTTTTTTTTTTTTTTTAAACAGTGTAAAAATAAATAAAATATTGTAAAATAAATAATAAAATTAAAAAAAAAAATTCTTTAAAACCCCCCTGTCCCGACGAGCTCGCACGCAGAAGCGAACGCATACGCGAGTAGCGCCCGCATATGAAAACGGTGGTCAAACCACACATGTGAGGTATCGCCGCGACCGGTAGAGCGAGAGCAATAATTCTAGCCCTAGACCTCCTCTGTAGCGCAAAATATGCAACCTGTAGAATTTTTTAAACGTCGCCTATGGAGATTTTTGAGGGTAAAAGTTTGACGCCATTCCACGAGCGGCGCAATTTTCAAGCATGACATGTTGGGTATCAATTTACTTGGCGTAACATTATATTTCACAATATAAAAAAAAATTGGGATAACTTTACTGTTTTATTTTTTTATTCAAAAAAGTGAATTTTTTCCAAAAAAAAGTGCGCTTATAAGACCGCTGCGCAAATACGGTGCAAAAAAAAGTATTGCAATGACCGCCGTTGTATTCTCTAGGGTGTTAGAAGAAAAACCATATATAATGTTTGGGGGTTCTAAGTAATTTTCTAGCAGAAAAACCTGTTTTAAACATGTAAACACCTAAAATCCAAAACGAGGCTGGTCTTAGGCTGGGTTCACACTGGTCCGACAAACGCTCCGACATTGGGAGCTCATGTCGCATGACGTGTGAAATTTAATGTTTCCCTATGGGAGCCGTCCTAACTGGTCCGACACAAGTCGTTCCGACTTTAGAAATGCTCCCTGTACTACTTTTGTCCGACTTTGATCCTACTTCAGCCTATTGACTATCATTGAAGTCGGATCAAAGTCGGATTGCCGTCTTGCATGATCCGACTTCGGCACGCGACTTGTGCTCAGATGTTCTTGAGGGGGAACTCCGCGCCAAATTTTAAATAAAAAACCGGCATGGGTTCCCCCTCCAGGAGCATACCAGGCCCTTGGGTCTGGTATGGACCTTGAGGGGAACCCCCTACGCCGATAAAAACGGCGTGGGGGTCCCCCCCAATCCATACCAGACCCTTATCCGAGCACGCAGCCCGGCCGGACAGGAATGGGGGTGGGGACGAGCGAGCGCCCCCCCCCCCTCCTGAACCGTACCAGGCCGCATGCCCTCAACATGGGGGGGTTGGTGCCTTGGGGGAGGGGGCGCGCTGCGGCCCGCCACCCCAAAGCACCTTGTCCCCATGTTGATGAGGACAAGGGCCTCTTCCCGACAACCCTGGCCGTTGGTTGTCGGGGTCTGCGGGCGGAGGGCTTATCGGAATCCAGGAGCCCCCTTTAATAAGGGGGCCCCCAGATCCCGGCCCCCCACCCTATGTGAATGAGTATGGGGTACATGGTACCCCTACCCATTTACCTAGGGAAGTGTCAATAAAAAAAACCACAGTACACAGGTTTCAAAATTAATTTATTGGGCAGCTCCGGTATCTTCTTCCGACTTCTCCCGGTGTTCCGCCTCTTCTCCTGGGCCCCGCCGCTATCTTCTTCCAGCTCTATTGCCAGCGAGGGGCCCGGTCTGCTGCCGCTGTCTTCTCGCCGCTGTCTCGCCGCTTCTTCTCTTCATCTCTTCTTCCGATGTTGACACGACGCTCTCCCCGGCTGGAATGCTCTCTGTGCGCTCTGCTCTGACTTATATAGGCGGTGACCCCGCCCCCTTATGCCGTCACAGTCTCTGGGCATGCTGGGACTGTGACGTTTTAGGGGGCGTGGTCATCCATGTTGAGGGCATGCGGCCTGGTACGGTTCAGGAGGGGGGGGGGCGCTCGCTCGTCCCCACCCCCATTCCTGTCCGGCCGGGCTGCGTGCTCGGATAAGGGTCTGGTATGGATTGGGGGGGACCCCCACGCCGTTTTTATCGGCGTAGGGGGTTCCCCTCAAGGTCCATACCAGACCCAAGGGCCTGGTATGCTCCTGGAGGGGGAACCCATGCCGGTTTTTTATTTAAAATTTGGCGCGGAGTTCCCCCTAAAGATTCATACCAAACACAGTGCGGGCATTGGCGGGGATCCAAATCGGATCCCCGTTCATTGAAAGTCGGACACATGCCGGCTTCATGTCGCAGGGCAAAGTCGGATCCAAAGTAGGACGGCTGTCGTGTCGCACCAGTGTGAACCCAGCCTCAAAGTGGTTAAAGTGTTATTAAACCCACAATGGTAAAATCAGTCTGTATATGCAGTAAAGCAGGGGCAGGCAACCTTAAAGAGGTAGAGATCTACCTGAACAACATGGGATGAGTCAAAGGTCACCGGGCACAGTGTGCCTGCTCACACCTGATTTAAACTTTTAATTGCCGTAATACCATGTCTCCAATTTCGTGCATTGCATGGCACTCATGGGTTTAAATCAGGTGATGAGGAGGCAACGTATCGCCTCCTCACCACCTGTCAAACGCACTGGGATCCTTTTTCAGAGGAGCAGCAGTGCTTACTGCATTTGTGAATAATGCCCTTAGTTGCATTTGGCAGCAGCACCCAAGGGGTTAACTGACACTTACCTGCAAATGAATCCATCTTCGCTCGTCTTCCTTCCGGGGCCATGGACTCCGGCTGTGTGACTGGCTGGAGCCGCCGATCAAGGCACCCGCTCCTGAAGAAACGTCACGGGCAGCTGTTCCTTCAGAGCACCTGCGCCAATGACCTAATCGGCAAAGTATACAGTAAATATCTCCTAAACTGCCCATGTTTAGGAGATATTTACAGTACCTATAGGTACAAATTACACAGGGAGGTTTACAACCTCTTTAAGGGGTTAATCGTCAGCATTGTGTAAAAAGGCTGTTTGATCCTGTCTTCTCTGATCCTCTCCTTACTCCACTTCACCAATCCATCTCCTGATAGTACAGAGCCTTTGGAGTTATTCTGCACATTATTATTATTATTATTATTATTATTATTATTATTATTATTATTATTACTTGTATAGCGCCGTCAATTTACGCAGCGCTTTACATATACATTGTACATTCACATCAGTCCCTACCCTCGAGGAGCTTACAACCTAAGGTCCCTAACTCACATTCATATACTAGGGCCAATTTAGACAGAAGCCAATTAACCTACCAGCATGTCTTTGGAGCGGGAGGAAACCGGAGTACCTGGAGGAAACCCACGCAGGCACAGGGAGAACATGCAAACTCCAGGCAGATGGTGTCGTGTTTTGAGATTCGAACCAGTGACCCTTTTTTTTTTTACTGCTAGGCGAGAGTGCTACCCACTACACCGTTGTGCCGCCCCACATGCTCAGTTTGGTGTGTATTGCTAGAGAGGTAGGGTGTTTTTTGTTTTTAAATTTTTTTTTTTTTTTCTCCTTTGTGAGAGTGGATGTGATCAGCACTGTCCAGACAGAGGGCAGCCTCATATGACAATCGGGGGAGAATGAAAACTCCTCGTACAAGCTTTAACCAGACACTGATAAAAGTCACAAGACTGCTAATATACTGCTGATGAGCAGATATTTAGCAGTTTATATTTACTAAAATAATTGCATTTCAATGTTCTGTGTACGGTGGGAGACCAGATATAGTGAATGCAGGGTCGTGGCCTACGCGTTTCGTGGGAGGTCCTGCTTCATCAGGGCCTTGAGATAGCACAAATTTTGTACAAATACTTTAATAACCTATGAATAAGAGGTTGACGGAATTATAGATGGATATTTATATTTTGATCATCACTGACTATATAGACAAAGGGTTTAGCAGCTTCATAATAACTCAAATGACATTACAATATATTATAAAGCTAAATAAATGAGAGAAGTTGCGCTAGAATAGTCCCGATTGATGAATCAGGATAATTGATTTAACAACATGATGATATGCTTCCATAGTTGAAAATGGTGGGATAAGTCCTTATGATACTGACACCACAGTGATCCACTCCAAGAAGTGCACCACCACCTTAAGAAAAACTTGCTTACCGGATAGCAAGCAAAACCAGGCATGTGGCTATAGCCCAGCCAAGGCCTTTACTTGCACAGAAGATCTTAGGAGTAAATGACACTAGATAGATGGCTGCAATGGTTTCTCACACACCGGCACCACTGTAAAGTCCGTGATCTCCTTCAGCAAAGGACCCAAAAAGAGAAACTAACCATAGCGTAATAGTGCCTAACATTGTTTTTTTTTTTTTTTAATTTGTAAGAAAAAAGCACTGCGCTTACCTAAGTAGGTTTAAAATCGCCATAATAGAGCTGGCCGGCTTGCAACAAACACCTGTCCTCCTAGTAAGACAGCATGGTGATGTCAACGTGACGTCAGGGGGGGGGGGGGGGACAGGCAGCGTATTGGTGCAATACCTCTTTCTGAGTCGTGTGCTGAACCACAAACGCCTTTCCCTCACAACTGGAAAGGGCATCACAGGTGCATTTTGTGAATATAAATCTACAAATCACTAAATAAAAGGCAATGGTGACATCTATCCACCAAAAACCTCCCTATAAATCAAAGTGCCAAAAAACATAAAAGCATAACCTAATAAAAAAAACCCACTTCATTTCGTTAGGCCAGTCACAGATTAACAAGTGAGTTGTACAAGTGAATAAACCTTAATATTAATTATAGAGGACTGTGATTCACCATATAGATCGATAAATATGTGAGTTATATACTTTATATACCCTAAATCTTTAAAATTTTATATATTACCAATTTTAATTAAAAAAAAATCATAATCTACTCTACATACCGCTAGTGTAGAGTAAATAAAATAAATTAAATATCCCACCACATGCCCAAAATTATTTATAAATAACTATACTACTCAGAATAGTGCTAAATGAATGAATAATTAATACTAGAACCAGTAACCTTCATGGCTATTAATAATCAAATTTCACAAATATACTAAAATTTATTGATATATTATAAATAAATAAAAAGACGTATTATTAAAAATTATGTATTAACTTTTAAAATAAATTCTTATAATTGGACCCACACATGTGACTCAGATCAAGTTTACACTAGTGGCCATTAAGAATTATTTATAAAGGCATTTAAATTAACGTCTATAGCTCATAGGTCTTGAGCTTATGGATCCAGGACATTTCCAACTTAGATATTTCCCTCACTAGTGAACTACCCCTCCAGTTGGGACTGAATTCATCTATGCCCAAAAAAAGGGTTTTGGAAGGATCATTTATTATGTACAAATAATGCTTAGACACGGAGTGGTTCCTAAATCCAGTTATAATATTAGTGATGTGTTCATTAAGATGAACCTGTAGGGGACCTTTGGTCCTCCCCTAAATATTGAAAACACATGGGCACTGCCATAAATAAACCACCCCCACTGTTGAACAGGTAATAAACGGTTTAATCGTATGTTGCATCTGAGTGCTGGTGGAAACAAAGCTAGTAGTTCTTCTATGAGCACAACTGCTCAGAGAACACACCCTACACCTCTTATATTGGTAGAAACCAGTTAGTTGATTAAAGAAACAAATTTTATTCTGGGGGGGTTCAAGATATTGGGGGGCCACTCTATTCCTTAACGAGAAATCCCCTTTAAAACGCCATCTGTGGTTTATCAGGTAACACTGCCTTCAGTACTCTATCGTTGTTCACAATATCCCAATGCCTAGAAATTATTTATACAAAAATATATGAGAGAGAAAAGGCTTAAAGATTTGCTTAATACTCCTATGTTGCAAATAGGTGGTCACGAAAGGAAACCGCCTGAGGGAAAAGACCCATGTGTACCTGGTGGCCTATCAAGGCGCAAGTCTTCTCTATTCATAACTTTCACAGATTCCAATGTAGTAGTCAGACTCACTGGTATAGCCCTTTTCCAAAAACCTACTTGTTAGGATCTCGGCCTGTGCAAGAAATTCATCTGGATCTGAGAAATTCCTTTTACGCCTCATATATTGGCTCTTTGGAACCGGCTTAAGCCAGGGACCATAGTGGCAACTATCCACAGGAATATGAGTTCCTGTCAGTGGGCTTGAAGAAAGTTGACATATCCAATCTATCCCCTTTTGACAGCGATCTTAAGATCCAGAAAGTTAATCTCGGATTGTCTCGTAACTTAAGTGTATCCCCCTATGATTGACATTTAAGGATGCAATAAATGCCTGTAATTCTGAGCTATCGCCATCCCATAGGACGAGGATGTCGTCAATATACCTTGCCCACAAGACTAATTGAGTTCTATCCTGGGCATAGATGACATCCTCCTCCCACTTGGCCATAAAAAAGATTGGCCATGCTCGGGGCATACTTAGCCCCCATTGCAACTCCTCTGTCTTGACGAAAAAACTGGTTGTCAAACCAGAAGTGCCTGCTTGGTATAGGTTTTAGGTAGTAAAATTATAATGTTAGGAAGGAGACTGAAACAGGCAACGAACCGGTCTTTCTCTTTGGAAACAAAAATGTCTTTCTAATAAAAATAATGAAAAAAAGCACTTTGACTTTTTGACATTCGTTTTAATGTTTTAACTTAGTTTTTCATATGCATTTTTGTCTTTTACCCTAAAATCTATTTTTTTATTTATTGCAGTATGCATGACCAATTGTCCTACGGTCATTGTGATGGTTGGTCTCCCTGCACGGGGCAAGACTTATATCTCCAAGAAACTGACCCGCTACTTGAACTGGATTGGGGTACCAACCAAAGGTAGGTATTAACCAGATTTTTGTTGAAGATTGTGTATTTGCATTGCAAATTTTCCAGTGAAAAGCTACTCTCAAACCTAGTACAAGTACAGTGTAATTGGATACAGAAGAAATGTTGAAATGTGTACATTAATTCTCCTAAACCCACATGGTCATTCGTGCTACACATGCTATATCTTAAGTGTCTGCTGACTTTGGAAAACTGTAAGGGTCCATTCACACGGGCTTGTCCGTGTACAGACTCCGCTTAGCAGGGATCGATCCGCTGAGCAGGTGGATGGCAGGTCCGTCTCCCCTCACTGTGTGGAGATGGACCTGTCAAAACCCTGCTGTCCTCTATGGAGAACGGATTACAACGTACCGCCTATCCGTTTTCATCCGTTTTTCCAGACGGATGGAAAATAGGGTTTCCATCTGTCCTGGATTTCACGGATCAGATATCAGCGAACACGTCACTGCTGACATCCGCCGCTCCATAGCGCTGAATGGAGCGTCCGATCAGGTCCGCCTGAAAAATTGACAGGCGGACCTGATCGAAAAACCAGTGTGAAAGGGCCCTAAGGGAGGAAGGAGAAGAGGTTGTCACCTAGGCTGCTGTCTTGATTTGAACTATGTACAGGTCTTCCTCTATATTCATCTACATTACTTGTGGGGAAGTGAATTGGTAGTTTGGTTGATTTGGGGATACAATTTTGTGCTTTTAGTTCAGCTCACTTAGACCCCTTTCACACTGGGCGTTCTTCAGGCGCTTTTGGGCTAAAAATAGCGCCTTAAAAAATAGCACCTTTAAAAACAGCTCCCTTGCTGTCCCAGTGTGAAAGCCCATTAGCCCTGTTATAGCAGCGCTTTTTGGTCGCTAGCGGGGCGATTTAAATCCCTACTAGCGGCCGAGGAAAGGGTTAAAAGCGGCCAAAAAGGGCCGCTGACGAAAGTGCTTTGCAGGCGCTTTGGCAGCAGTGCCCATTGATTTCAATGGCAGGGGCGGTATACACCGCTCTCGCACCGCCCCAAAGATGCTGCTTGCAGGTCTTTTTTTTTTTTTTTTTTCGTGTCCTGCATGCGCACTCCCACTGTGTGAAAGCACTTGGGCTTTCACACTAGGGCTGCAGAAGAGGCAGTTTATAGGTGCTTTTCAGGCGCTATTTTTAGCACAAAAAAACGCCTGTAAAACGCTTCAGTATGAAAGTAGCCTTAGGGCACTTTCACACTGTGCCCGGGTGTGGGCGTTAAAGCACCGCTATTTTTAGCGTCACTTTTTGGGTGCTAGTGGGGCGCTTTTAACTCCCACTAGTGGCCAAAAAAGGGTTAAAAGCGCCTCTGCCCATTGATTTAAATGGGCAGGGGTGCTTTAGGAGCGGTGTATAACACCGCTCCTAAAGCACCTCGAAGATACGCTGACTTTTTTTTTTTTAAAGTGTCCTGCCAGCGCATTGCTCCAGTGTGAAAGCCCTGGTGCTTTCACACTGGAGTGAAGTGATAGGAGAGGCGCTATGTGCGTGTGTGAGTGTGAAAGTGGCCTTAGCACTAGAAATAGCATCTAAACGCCTGAAAACCGCCTCCCATTTCAGTGTGACTTTTCACACTGGGGCGGCGCTCTTGCGGGATGTTGGGAAAAGTCCTGCAAGCAGCATCTTTGGGAAGGTATGGGAGCCTGAAAAGTGCTTTAGAAGTGGCGGACGGGCTAGCGGCCGAAAAGTGCTGCTTAAACAGCGCTAAAGTGCCGCTAAAACGAGCTCAGTGTGAAGCTGGCCTTAGAAGCGCCTCAGCATGAAAGGGGTCTAAAAGTGACAAGGATCGATCCGAGTGGAAGTTTATTAAAAAAAAAAAAAAAAAAAAAAAATCATACTTGCCTCCACTGTGCAGCTCGTTTTGTACAGACTGGCCCCGATCGTCTATTTCTGGGGTCCCCCGGGTGGCTCTCGTGGCTCCCCCCCCCCCCCCCCCCACATCAGATAACCCCCTAGGAGAAGCGCTCTCCTGGGGGGGGTTACCTTGCGTGTACGCTCCCAAGTCCAGCATTTGCGTCCATAGCCCCGAATGCTGTACTTGGCCCCGGCGCCCGCGTCATTGGATTTGATTGACAGCAGCAGGAGTCAATGGCTGCGCTGCTATCAATCTATCCAATTAAGAGACGGGACCCCCTGGAGAAAGCGCGTCCTCGCCAAGAGAAATACGGTGCTCAGGTAAGTAAAACGGGGGGGGGCTGATCACTGCCAGGTGTTTTTTCACCTTAAGAACTAAGGTCTGAGCGACTCTCGGTTCATTCATAGAATAAAGGAGGTGAATCAAGCACACACTTGCTCGTGAAACAAGCAGCAGAACAGGGAGAAGCACAGAGTTGGGTTGGATAATTGGGTGGCTGCAACATCAAATACCTAGCATTGAAAGTAAACAAGCATGGTGCACCAACAAATATGATTTTTGCCTTAGGCCAGCCATACATGGTTTGAATCTCGGCTGGTTTCTGAACATTTGAACCATTAATGGGCATGTTGAATGTACCAAGTTAATCGATCAATTTGGGTACAGCCAGCCTGGCGGATTCACTTTCAAATATCGCAAGCAGCTACTATAGCCGCGAACGATAATCGTGGCCTTCTGGCGGGGATGACAATAGCTCGGCAGAAGGGATTCCCCTGTCAGTGCTATCTGTGCTGATGGGGGAAATCGTGCAAATTTCTTTCCTGCAACCCGTGGCTGCAGGAAAGAAAACGCACAGTCTGTGTAGACCAGCCAAAAGGTTAATGAGGCAGTGCAAAGGGCAGAGGTTATGTGCAACTTGCCATCCAAATTTTTTTTGGAGTTGCTTCACTTTGTACATTGTTCTTTGCCTTATTCTGATAGTTATCTGTTTATGTATTTTGAGAAAGCAGAAGATCTGAGCTTGCATGATCTTTGGAATACAGTGGAATGTTTATCTTTATTACAGGCCTTTTTGTCATGTTTTATCTCAGCAACTCGATTTCTATAAAGTTGTACACTTTGTAAATTGGGTAATACAACATAAAAAATCCTGTACACGTGGCGATCTTAGGGTAAGGGTAACATCTAGATTTGTAATTTTGTTTGCCAGATTCTGCTTCATGCATAAGTTAAAACAAAAAACTACGGCTGGCTGCTTACCTTGGGACATTGGACGTCATTTGTTAGTGCCTGAGATAAGACTACTGTGAGCTGTCTGTAGCATCCACTGAGACTATCCCTTTTTATCCAGAAGCGTTACTTGAAAAATTAGTTTAATGCGGAGTGGCTATTACCTGATGTATACAGGCAGTGTAAAAAAAAAAAAATAGTCGCATTGACAAATGAGGCACCTTGTTAACTTCACAGCAATGTACATATAGCAGTAATAGCAATTTCTTCTGTCTTCAGGGATCTTGGGAGTTAGGGGAATGCAGATTAAATGTATAAAATCAGATTTGAGTGTTTTGAAGGGAGTTTATAAATGCTTCATCAGTTAATTAATCCATTGAGCAAGTATGCAGTCAGGTATCCTAACACTTCCCATGTATGTGGTGTGTTTTTTGTTAATCTTTTTTTGATCAGTTAATACTGAAAGCAGCCATGTAATGCAGGGTGTACATTCGCTCGGAGAGCTGTATAATGGGAAATTACCTCAGTTTCCAAAGTCGCACTTGGTCACACCATAGTTCACCTTCAATGCTGGTCCATCTTTATGATGACTGGCCTCAGTGAGCTACGGATGAGGGCTTAGCTGAAAGTGGCTGCAGGAACTGCGTTATGGCTTTTACCTGGACTTTGGGGCTCTACAAAGGATGTGGCCATAAGTGCAGGTATGTATGTTCTGCATTACAAGGCTATGTGCCTTAGATGAATCTTGCCCTCTATATCTCTCGTGCTTTCTCTCCTGCTGCAGCTCCTCATGCAGCTTTTGGATTGCTCATGCAGCCGTGGATTCCTCAGCAAGATGGAAAACTTTAGTTCACAGTCTGTTAGACCTTTTTTAGCTATGGCCTTGCAGATGCACTTCTCCAAATCTCCAGGATGAAACTATCCACATGAACTAAGCTTAAATCTGCTCCCCCCTTCTAGATCCTATTCAAACTGCCCTGTAGAAGGAAGATGCCAATGTGACAATGGCTGCAATGCCTGAGCGGAGATGCCCCCCATAGACCTATTATGGGGCCCCCATTGTAGGATATCTCTCCCCTCTAAGCTGCTGACAGGAAGCTGATTACATGACCGGTTCGCTCAGAGAATATGCAAGTATAAGCATCCTCTTTCTACAGGGTAGTTGGAGTAGGATTTAGAAGGGGATGTGGGGGCAGTTTTAAGCTTGGATAGTAGTGGACTTCCACTTTAAATGCTGGTCAGCTGTGCTCCCATGCAAGATACTTTCAGCGTTCTACCCTTTTGAAGGTGGATATCTGTTTTGCTCCTACTTAAATACACCAAGGAGATCACCAGGGGTAAGAATGCTCCTTCCCCAGAAAGAGGGCTCACACCTACCAGCAGGAGTTCTACTCCTGACATGAAGTTTCCTTTTTGTCTTTAGTCTTTCAATGCCAAGTCCAAGATATCAATGTATTTTCATAAATAATATGGCCCACCAAACTGGTCCCAAGACCTTATCCTGATGATGGGATGCCTCACTTTTGGAAGTCTGTCAAACTTCTCAACCTTCTTGGCCCTTTCAGAAAATTTACAGGTGGATGTTTTCAGTCATCAGCATCTTGATTTGGGGTATGGGCTCTCCATCCAGAGCTCTTTCAGACCCCTTTGCCCACAAGAGGTGGATACTAGATGTGGATCTTCTGGTGTCCAGATTAAAAAAAAAAAAAAAAAAAGATAATTTTGTCACCCAGTCCAGGGACCCTCTGGCCTTAGCAGTGGGATGCTTGTGTGAGACTGTGGGACTGGTTCAGCTTGATCTGTGCTTTTCAGCTCTCCTACATTCTCCCTTTCCTACCTTTCGAGATGGAGGGCATTCAGTGATTCTTATCTTATTGAATTGGCCCAGGAAGATGTGGTACTGAGACATACTTGGACTCTTGGCAGAGACTCCATAAATCTGGATCTCTTGGTCCTTCTGTCTCAAGGACCAGTGTTCCATGGCTTGGCTGTTAAAACCACAGTCCTGAAAACTCCTACAAGCTTTAACCTAACACTGATAGAAGTCCTAAGACTGCTATATACTGCTGATTAGAAAAGGTATTTAGCACTTTTTATTTACTAAAACAATTGCATTTCCATGTTCTGTGTACTGTGGGAGACCAGATATAGTGAATGCAGGGTCCTGGACTTAGTAACACTTTAAAGAGCCTTTGTCCTCTACTATACGACTAGGAAAGTGTTTAATATGTTTGACTGAATAGTAAAAGAATTGCTTGATTACATTTTTTTTTTTTTTTTTAATTCCAGTGTTCAATGTCGGTCAGTACCGCAGGGATCTTGTGAAGAGTTTCAGTTCTTTTGAATTTTTCCTTCCAAACAATGAAGAGGGACAGAAGATAAGGAAGTGAGTATTATGATCAGTTTATGGTATAAAGAAATATAATTTGTGATTATGTTACATCAGCAGACAGATAATGCTAAAATATTTCAGGGCCCATATTTTAAAACAAGCTTGTTATAAGAGAAACCTGGGGCGCCCTTTGTTGATCTTCTGAATTTCTAATTGCCTGCCTGTAGAACTGACTTTCTTGCTTTCTATGTCTCTGGAACAAGTATGCAAATTGGAAAAACTGTCTCTACTGTGACATCTGCAACTCACATTTGACACAGTTCCCCATAAACGTTTACTGTACAAAGTAAGGTCAGTTGGCATGGACCATAGGGTGAGTACATGGATTGAAAACTGGCTACAAGGGCAAGTTCAGAGGGTGGTGATGAATGGGGATTACTCCGAATGGTCAGAGGTGGGTAGTGGGGTCCTCCAGGGTTCTGTGCTGGGACCAGTCCTATTTTGTTCATAAACGACCTGGAGGATGGGGTAAACAGTTCAATCTCTGTATTTGTGGACGATACTAAACTAAGCCCCCCTCACTACACGCAGGATTAGGCCCCGACTGCTACAACCCTGGCAAACAGATGACACCAGAAGTCTCAGAAAACGTAGCCGCGCTCTTGAGCGCCTGTGGCATAAGACTAAGAGCCAGGAAGACTTCACACAATATAAATCTGCCCTCCTGAAATACTACTCCTGCCTTCACACTGCCAAACAGACCTACTTTATCACACTCATCAACACCTTCTCATCCAGTCCACGTCAACTCTTCTCTATCTTCAACACTCTACTCTGTCCTCCACTGCCTCCACCCACCAACTCACTCACTGCCCAGGAGATTGCCAATCACTTCAAAACTAAGATTGATACAATTCACGAGGAGATCGCCAATGCGCAAAAACCTCCCCCATGCAACACCCCATGTCCACAGATACAATCATTACTTCCCTCATTCAACCCTGCTACTACTACTGAGGTTGCTAAACTTTTATCTAGCACTCATCTAACCACTTGCCCCCTGGATCCTGTTCCCTCGCAAATGCTACGCTCACCCTCTGACTCGATTCTACGCTCTCTAACTCACATTTTCAACCTCTCCCTCTCTTGTGGCATCTTCCCAAACTCTCTAAAACATGCGCTAGTCACCCCCATACTAAAAAAGCCCTCACTGGATCCCACCAGTCTCAACAACTTACGTCCCATCTCCTTACTCTCCTTCTCCTCCAAACTTCTTGAAAGACTGGTCTACAACCAACTAAGCGACCATCTGACCATGAATAAACTTCTTGATCCCCTTCAGTCCGGTTTTCGCCCTCAACACTCCACGGAAACTGCTCTCCTTAAACTCTCAAATGACCTACTAATGGCTAAAGCCAATGGACACTATTCTGTACTACTTCTCCTGGATCTCTCTGCTGCCTTTGACACAGTGGACCACCCCCTCCTCCTCCAAAAAACTCCACTCCTTTGGTCTCCGTGACTGTACTCTTCGCTGGTTCTCATCCTACCTATCCCACCGCTCCTTCAGTGTCACTTACAACTCTACTTCCTCCTCTCCTCTTCCTTTTTCCGTTGGGGTCCCCCAAGGTTCTGTTCTCGGACCTCTCCTTTTCTCAATCTACACCACCTCCTTGGGTCAGTTGATTGCCTCCCACGGCTTTAAATATCATCTCTACGCTGATGACACCCAAATCTATCTCTCCACCCCCCAGCTCTCTCCATCTGTCTCCTCACGCATTACCAACTTACTAGCAGACATATCAGCCTGGATGTCACATCACTTTTTCAAACTCAACCTATCCAAAACCGAGCTCATGATATTTCCTCCCTCAGGTGCCACTTCCCCTGATCTCCCTGTCAAGATCAACGGCTCAACTATCAACCCATCTCCCCACGCCAAGGTCCTAGGTGTAATCCTGGACTCTGAACTAACCTTTCGACCCCACATTCTATCACTATCCAAAGCTTGCCGCCTCTGTCTTCGCAACATCTCCAAGATACGCCCCTTCCTAACCAATGACACCACAAAGCTTCTAATCCACTCCCTGGTCATCTCCCGCCTTGACTACTGCAACTCCCTCCTCATTGGTTTACCTCTAAATAGGCTATCCCCACTTCAGTCCATCATGAACGCTGCAGCCAGGCTCATCCACCACACAAACCGCTCAGCGTCTGCTACACCCCTCTGCCAATCCCTCCATTGGCTGCCACTCAGTCACCGAATTAAATTCAAGATATTAACTATAACTTACAAAGCCATCCACAACCTGGCCCCTAGCTACATCTCTAACCTAGTCACAAAATACCAACCTAATCGTTCTCTTCGCTCCTCCCAAGACCTCCTGCTCTCAAACTCCCTTGTCACCTCATCCCATGCTCGCCTCCAGGACTTCTCCAGAGCCTCCCCCATCCTCTGGAATGCTCTACCCCAATCCGTCCGATTTTCTCCTACTTTATCCACTTTCAGACGATCCCTGAAAACTCATCTCTTCAGAGAAGCCTATCTGGCCCCCACCTAACAACTGTACATTTATCTTCTCAATCAGCACATCACCCACAGTTATTACCTCTTGTATCTCTTGACCTTCCCTCTTAGATTGTAAGCTCTAAGGAGCAGGGCCCTCTGATTCCTACTGTATCAAATTGTATTGTATTTGTACTGTCTACCCTCAAGTTGTAAAGCGCTACGTAAACTGTTGGCGCTATATAAATACTGTATAATAATAAAAAATAATAATAATAAGCAGGGCAATAACCTCTCCACAGCATGTGGAAACCTTACAAAAAGATCTGAACAAATTAATGGGGTGGGCAAATACATGGCAAATGAGGTTTAATGTAGAAAAATGTAAAATAATGCATTTGGGTGGCAAAAATATGAATGCAATCTATATACTGGGGGGGAGAACCTCTGGGGGACTCTAGGATGGAAAAGGACCAGGGGTCCTAGTAGATGATAGGCTCAGCAATGGCATGCAATGCCAAGCTGCTGCTAACAAAGCAAACAGAATATTGGCATGCATTAAAAAGGGAATCAACTCCAGAGATAAAACGATAATTCTCCTGCTCTACAAGACTCTGGTCCGGCCGCACCTAGAGTATGCTGTCCAGTTCTGGGCACCAGTCCTCAGGAAGGATGTACTGGAAATTAAGTGAGTACAAAGAAGGACAACTAAGCTAATAAAGGGTCTGGAGGATATTAGTTTTGAGGAAAGGTTTTGCGCACTGAACTTATTCTCTCTGGAGAGGAGACACTTGAGGGGGGATATGACTTCAATTTATAAATACCGTACTGGTGACCCCACAATAGGGATAAAACTTTTTCGCGGAAGGGAGTTTAACAAGACACGTGGCCACTCATTAAAATTAGAAGAAAAGAGGTTTAACCTTAAACTACGTAGAGGGTTCTTTACTGTAATGCCCTGTACACATGGTCAGACTTTTTTTCGGACATTCCGACAAAATCCTAGAATTTTTTCCGACGGATGTTGGCTCAAACTTGTCTTGCATACACTCGGTCACACAAAGTTGTCGGAAAATCCGATCGTTCTAAACGCGGTGACGTAAAACACGTACGTCGGGACTATAAACGGGGCAGTGGCCAATAGCTTTCATCTCTTTATTTATTCTGAGCATGCGTGGCACTTTGTCCGTCGGATTTGTGTACACACGATCGGAAATTCCGACAACGGATTTTGTTGTCGGAAAATTTTATATCCTGCTTTCAAACTTTGTGTGTCGGAAAATCCGATGGAAAATGTGTGATGGAGCCTGCACGCGGTCGGAATTTCCGACAACAAGGTCCTATCACACATTTTCCATCAGAAAATCCGACCGTGTGTACGGGGCATAAGAGCGGCAAGGATGTGGAATTCCCTTCCACAGGCGGTGGTTTCAACGGAGGGCACCGATTAGTTTAAAAAAACTATTAGATAAGTACCTGAACATCCACAACATACAGGGATATACAATGTAATACTGACATATAATCACACACATAGGTTGCACTTGTGTCTTTTTTTCAACCTCACCTACTATGTAATCTCTTGCTGCATGTTTATTTTCTGTCAACTCTGAAATGACTAAAGCCAGAGACAACCTGGAAACCAGTATTTTGCAGCAAGAGGTGAACCATTGCAACCCAATATATCATTTTTAAAACCACCTATGGATGTTTACCAACCACAAACTACTATGGAATTGGGAAAGCTTGATTAGAAATTTGAAAGTCTAATGATGGTGTCATACTTTTTTTCTCTATAATGCTGAATACAAATACATTGATTCTTTATACTGGTGAATTTCAATTTCTTGTGTGGTTTTAGAAATGTTCTACATAAATGATTGGGCAGGTCTGTGCACTCAAAATCGATTTTGAAAGACTATGCTCTGTATTGGAAAGAGTCCTGTTAAAAACCTTCATCTTCCCCCTCCTCCCCTTTTTTTTGGGAGAGAAATGTTGTCCCATTCTTCCATAATATAGCATTCTGACTGTTGAACAGTCCTGAATCTTCTTTGGCACATCTAGAAACAAAAAATATGACAAATTTTCAATAGGTGAAAGGTCTGGAATACAGAGGCAAGCTAGTTAAGTACCTGAACTCCCCTACTGCGAAGCCTTGCTGTTGTCATAGATGCGATTTAGCATTGTTCTGCTGAAAAGTGCAAGGCCTTCCCTGAAAAATACATTGTCTGGATGGGAGCATATGCTGCTCTAAAACCTGGATATATATTTCAGCATTGGTAGTGCCTTTCCAGATGTGCAAGCTGCCCATTCTGTATGCATTAATGCACCCACATATGATCAGAGATGCAGACTCTGAACGCTGGCAACAATCCGAAAGGCCCCTCTACTCTTTCGTCCAGAAGACGTGGCGTCCATGGTTGTCAAAAATGCCAAATTTTGGATTTGTCTGACCACAGAACAGTTTTTCTCCTTGTAACTGACAATTTTTAAATTTAGCCTTGGCCTAGAGGAGATTGTGGCGTTCATGGATAACGTTCAGATATGGTTGCTTCTTTGTATGATAGAGCTTTGGCTGGTATTTTTGGATGGCACAGCAAACTGTGTTCAGGCAGTAATTTTTGGAAGTATTCCTTTGCCTATGTGGTGATGTCCATCATGCCTGTCTTTTAATGCAGTGCTGTCTGGAGGTCCTGAACACCATGGGCATCCAATATTGTGTTTTGGCCTTGTCCCTTGTGCACAGAAATTTCTCAAGATTGCCATGGAGGACACAGCCTGTGTGTAACGTATGCGTTTGCTGCAGAGCACTTTAAGTCCAGGGTCATGGTTGAACCCTCTCCCACAAGATTATCATCATGGTCTGAGGCAAGGAAATGTAATTCCAGAAAGTACTCCTTGGGATGAATTCTGTCCTTTTTTTCTAGTCTTCTCCAAAGACCCCCTTGCCTCTCACTCCTTAGTGGGGGGCCTTCATACTGGGTGCTTCACACATTTCCCTGTACTCCTCCCAGTGACCATGTTGGATCCCAACCTGGTTCTGTTGGTTCTTCAAAACCCGCCCTTTGAAGCTATCAGGGAAATTCCTTTGTCTATTCTTACAGGGTTGCCTTTCTTGATGCTATCACCTCTGCAAGGCTGGTTTGAGTTGGCATCTTAACCTGTACCGAACACATTTTTTGTGGCACAGCAGCGACAAGGTTGCATTGAGGTCCAAGGCCTCTTTTCCTCTGAAGGTAGTTTCTTCCTTTCACCCTAACTAGGACTTTTATTCTCCATTTTCTATGTCCTGCTCCATGATGTCCAAAGGGGATTTCCCTCCATTGTCTTGATGTGGTACATGCTGTCTGAGTGTACCTCACAGCTTCAGCTTCCTTCAGACATTCTTTGTCATTTTGCCAGGGTCATGTAGAGCACAGCCTGTGTCTCCTACCACTGTTGCCAAGTGGCTTTGTCTTGTCTTTCAAGCATATAGACTGAAAGTAGAATGATGTTCACCTCCCAGTGCTGTGGTGTCCTTCATCTGGGCATTGCAGAAATTGTGCTATGAGCTTGCGCATGTGCAGCTTATTGTACAACGCAGGAAGGTTGGTAAGAAGCATTAATGCAGAAGAGAAGTAGTATGTGGAGTACAGGCAAAGTCCTGCCTGTACTCCACTAGATCAGTTACTGTTTTCCAGGCTTTTCAGCATCAGATATCGGTTTCTCAGATTTGTCAAGGCTGCCACCTATTCTTCAATTTACTAAGTTTTACTAGATGGATATTCAGGCCTCTGACACTAGCTTCAAATGTAAATTTCTTAAAGCTGCTATCTCCTGAAAGTAGCAGTATAACCAAATATACCCACATTTTTAATCTCCTCCTTCTTCTTCCTTTTTTTTTTTTTTTTTTTTTTTTAGTTATTCTATATTTGGGAAATGTAGTTATTGATATGGAAAGGTATCTAGGCAGTTCTCTTAATGGCTAGGGTAGGAGGCTGCTATACCTGGGAACTCAAGCACAGATATCTTATTCTGGGGGGGGGGTAAAGAATGCCTGGAAATGACTTGGCTCACAATCTGAAATGATTCAACAAAAGATTGTATCAATTTTTAAAAGGACTACTCCTTCTTTTTTTTTTTTTTTTTTTTTTTTTTTGCCTAGTACAAAAAAAAATAGAGATACAGATTCTTAACCTATTTCAGTGGGCTGACCGAAAGAGGAAAAAAACACGGAGAGTTCGGGAGGAGTCACTGTACTAACTATGCGATGTTAGTACAGCGATCTCTTCTGCTAAGCTATTGCGTTCTGACAGGGGGACTGCCCCCAGCGACCCCCTTAAGGATGTGACATTGTAGGTTGTTGTATTGGGGTAGCAGTCGCTGGATTTTTTTCAGCTGTTTAACAATTGATTCAGTTCAGTATGGTACTAAAGTTAAAGTGGATGTCCACCTGATTCATGAAATTTGACCTAAGCACATAATCTTTAGTGTTTTTTTTTTTTTTTCTTATCTCTCTCCAAAGCCCTAAGTCTTTTTACTGCTCAAGAATAAGAAAAATAAGAGGTTGCGCTAATGCTAATAAAACATAGTGAATAATTTACAATGAAGAAAAATTCATATGGTGATCATAAATAAATCAATGTGCAGAACTTAGTGATAAAAAAGAAAAGTCCATAAAATGAAACATCAATTAAGTGTTATAAAAAATCCATAAAGTAAAACATCAGTAAAGTGTTATGAAACGTCCAAATCCAAGTCTACCCCTGCAGCAACCTGTTTACTCCTGGACAGCTTTAGGGGGAATACTTATCTATGCCCCGGGTCGTTGGAGTGGCTGCTGACGAGATGACCTCTGGTGGACACTGCTGATAATTCCCATTTTGGCTTTAAAGATCTCTGTTTGCTGTGATCCTCTGTAGTGGGGGGTCATGGCCTTCTGGTAAGGAGCAACCCCTTCCATATCTGGTGGTGGACCCTTCCCTGCTGTCACAGATCTCCATTTTTTATCACTTGGATTTTTTTTTTTTTTTTACCTATTGTTGGTGATTTGGACGTTTCATAACACTTTACTGATGTTTTACTTTATGGATTTTTTATAACACTTAATTGATGTTTCATTTTATGGACTTTTCTTTTTTATCACTAAGTTCTGCACATTGATTTATTTATGATCACCATATGAATTTTTCTTCATTGTAAATTATTCACTATGTTTTATTAGCATTAGCGCAACCTCTTATTTTTCTTATGCTTGTTTACAATTGATGTTTTTGTGAGGATTGCTGCTTTTCACAGTATTCTATTTACATTGGGTTTTTAGCGCAGTTTCTTTCACCATTTTCCTATTTTTACTGCTCAGTTTTTCTGTTCTCAGCATAACTTCTGACAAGCTTTCCTACAACCGAGATAAAACCAACCTGAAATTTGTGTCCAGGTGGGTGCTATAGATTAGCAGAGAGCTGGTCTATTCACAGCACATTCCTTCCTTCCTCTGCCTTTTGTGGAATGTGTGTGCCTTTTCCCCAATCAGCTGTCAGTGTATGTCAAGATGTCACTCCTAGGGCTGGGCAGGAAGAAACAATTCTAACACAATGTGCACTTTCTAAAGCAGTGGTTCTCAACTCCGGTCTTAGGGCCCACTAACAGGCCAGATTTTATGTATTACCTTGGGGAGATGCAGACTAGAACACTGCAATCACTGGGCAGCAAATGATATCACCTGTGATGTAATTCAGTTATCTTGCAAACCTGGCCTGTTAGTGGGCCCTGAGGACAGGAGTTGAGAACCACTGTTCTAAAGAATGTAGCAAGCTGAAGACCGCAGATATACCAGTAAAACTTATGTATGGATCCCTGTGTATCATCTGAAGCTGTTCACTGGGTATATGTGAAGGTTTACATCCAATTTCTTGTATAAAGAGATCAGTTTTCTTTTAAAGGGTTTGTAAACCTATGTGTTTTTTCTTTTTTTTTTTTTTTTTTTTTTTTTTTTCACCTTAATGCATCCTATGCATTAAGGTGGAAAAAACACCTGGCAGTGACCAGTGCGCAGTCTCTCTGCCTGGGGTTCTCGGCTCTTGATTGGATAGATTGATAGCAGCGCAGCCATTGGCTCCCGCTGCTGTCAATCAAATCCAATGACACGGGGCCGGGCCGAGTCCTGCATTCTGCCTCCATGGACGATGAATGCTGGACTCGGGAGCGCGCCTGTAAGGTAATCCCCTGGGAGAGCGCTTCTCCCAGGGGGTTATCTGATGTGGGGAGGAGCTGCCGGGGGACCCCAGAAGAGCAGGTTCGGGCCACTCTGTGCAAAACGAGCTGCATGTGGAGGTAAGTATATGTTGTTAAAAAAAAAAAAAAAAAAAACCCTTACAATCACTTTTAATGCTGGTTATTGTCCTTGTGAAGCCTACAAGCCCCGTGTACTCTGACCTAGATTACACACAAAGCCACCTCTGTTCTCATTCAGTGTTGCTCTGATCCACTTGGGATAACCCAGTCACTATAAAGTTCAGAGAAAAGCAACGGTTAAATCCCGTTTTTTTTTTTGTTTATGTATTGTCCTACAGGCAGTGTGCCTTATTGGCTTTAGAAGATGTCAGGAAGTATCTCGTAGAGGAAGGAGGGCATGTTGCTGTAAGTATACAAGTCTTCAACTGTCAAACATGAAGCGCTGTGTATATAATTTTACTTTTTTTTTTCTCTGGTTTCACCTGGTGATCTGGCCAGTAACGCATTGCCTGTATTAATGTGCCCCACTCTGGATGAAGGAGCACAGGGCACCTTTGGAAAGCCAAATTGTCTGTCAGTCTGGGGCAAGGGGTTAGACTAAAAGATTTGGGTACACAACAAATTGATCCCAAACTCCAGCTAACACTTTATAAGCAGTTACAGCCACATGTTTTTGTCAGTGGTAAATGGTTTGGCTCGTCGTTGTAACTGCTACATCTTCAAGAGAGCATGTTCTGTTGGAAAAACAGGCTTACGGGCCATATCACGAAGTGAAGGGCGCAAAAAAAGAGAATGAAGTCACCACATCAAAGAATTGGTAAGCTGCGATATAATATCTTTTGGATTTAATACTGCTTTAACCACTTGCCGATATACGTCAGCAGAAGGGCATGTACAGGCATATTAACGTACCTGTACGTTGCCCTTTAAGAAGCGGCTTGCACGCGCTGCGAGCTCCGCGAGTGTGATCGTGGACTCTTTGTCCGCGGGGATACTCGCGATCGTCTCACGGAGAGGAAGAACAGGGAAATGCTGATGTAAACAAGCATTTCCCCGTTCTGCCTAGTGACACTGATCACAGCTCCCTGTAATCAGGAGTGGTGATCAGTGTCATGTCACACATAGCCCATCCCCCCCACAGTTAGACTCACTCCCTAGGACACGCTTAACCCCTACAGCGCCCCCTAGTGGTTAACCCCTTTACTGCCAGTCACATTTACACAATAATCAATGCATTTTTAATCGCACTGATCGCTGTATAAATGTGAATGGTCCCAAAATAGCACCAAAAGTGTCCGATCTGTCTGCCATAATGTCGCAGTCACGATAAAAATCGCTGATCGCCGCCATTTACTAGTAAAAAAAAAAAAATGTATAAAAACGCCAAAAAACTCTCCCCTATTTTGTAGATGCTATAACTTTTGCGCAAACCAATCAATACACGCTTATTGAGATTTTTAATTTATTTATTTTTATTTTTACCAAAAATATGTAGAAGCATACGTATCGGCCTAAACTGAGGAAAAAAAGTTTTTTTTTTTATATATTTTTTTGGGGATATTTATTATAGCAAAAAGTAAAAAATTTGTTGTTTTTTTTTTTTTTTTTTAAATTGTCGCTATTTTTTTGTTTATAGTGCAAAAAATAAAAACCTCAGAGGTGATCAAATACCACCAAAGGAAAGCTCTATTTGTGGAGGCTTTGGTGGGGCCTCAAGCAAGCTTTGCCATAGCGTTCTATGGAGGTTTCGAAGTGCCACTAAAGCTACATGGGGTATAATTTTTGAAGTGAAGCCAAAATAAAACCCTTTTATATCATACTTACCTCCACTGTGCAGCTCGTTTTGCAAAGAGTGGCCCCGAACCTCGTCTTCTGGGGTCCCCCGGCGGCTCCTCCCCACATCAGATAACCCCTAGGAGAGGCACTCTTCCGGGAGGTTACCTTGCGGGCGCACTCCCGAGTCCATCATTCAGCATCCACAGCCGCCGAACGTATGACTCGGCCCCGACGCCCGCGTTATTGGATTTGATTGACAGCATCGGGAGCCAGTGGCTGCACTGCTATCAATCTATCCAACACAAGACACCGGTCAGAGCTGGTGTTCTCGTTCCATTGCGCAAATTTCAGGGCTCAGGTAAGTATAAGGGGGGCTCGGGGGCACTGCTGCATTAAAAAAAAGTTTTTCACCTTAATGCTTACAATCCCTTTAAGGAAAAAAAAAAACTTGTGTCCAGGATCCCCCAGTGTCCCCATTATACAGTGGGTATAGATATCGCACCCCTAAACCCCCCCCCCCCCCCCCCGTTTTTTTTTTTTTGTTTTTTTTTTTTTTTTTTTAAATAACATTTTTGTTGCTTTGCAGCCTGAAATGAAAACGGACACCATTTTTGTTTTATCCCGCTGGATTTACTTTGTGCAACTTATAACAGAACATCCAAGTGAAAGATGTATAACACCAACATGTCAGAAAAACAAATTCAAAAACCAAATCACTGAGTTGGGGGGGGGAAAATTGCTGTAATCTAGACTTTGCAATATTTGCCCACTCTTCTTTGCAGAACTGCTCAAGTTCAGTTACATTTGATGGTGACCGTTCGTGGACTGCAGTCTTCCAGTCATTCCACAGATTTTCAATGGGGTTTAGGTCTGGGCTCTGACTAGGCCATGCAAGGATATTCACATTTTTCTCCTTCAACCACTATGTGGTAATTTTTTCTGTGAGCTTTGGGTCGTTGTCATATTGGAAGGTAAACTTTCTCATTGACAAATTTCTGGCAGAGGGCAGTAGATTTTCCTCAAGAATGTGACAGTATTTTGCCCCATCCATTTTTCTTCTATTCTGAAAAGTGCTCCAGTCCCTGCTGCAGAGAAACACCCTCCCATAATAGGATATTACCACCACCATGCTTTACTGTAGGAATTGTGAAGTAAAGCAACTTCCTGATCCAGGGAGGGTCTGTGTTGTACCAAATACCTTCCACTTCTTAACCACTTCCCGCCCGGCCTATAGCAAAATGACGGCCTGGCGGTGGTTTAGTTATCCTGACTGGGCGTCATATGACTGTGGGGGCGTGCATCGCGGCGGTCGGTGGTTCGGCGTGTCAGTCTGATACACCGATCTTGGTAAACAGCCTCCGCCGGATCAGCACGTGATCAGTCGTTTCCAATCATGGCTGATCACGATGTCAACAGGTAAAGCCGTTGATCGGCTTTTCCTCACTTGCGTCTGACAGACGCGAGTAGAGGAGAGCCGATCGGTGGCTCTCCTGACAGGGGAGGTCTGCACTGATTGTTTATCAGTGCAGCCCCCCCATGGATACTGTCCAGGACCACCAGGGAAGGGGGCAACATGTGGATGGCCAGGTATGTACCTCATGGCCATCCACATGTGCAAATTATGCCCAATCAGTGCCCACAAATGGGCACTGACTGGCACCATTATGAGATGTAACATCAGTGCCCATCTGTGCCACCTATCAGTGCCACCTATGAGTGCCCATCAGTGCTGCCTACGAGTGCCCTTCAGTGCTGTCCATCAGTGCCGCCTACGGGTGCCCGTCAGTGCCGCCATATCGGTGCCCGTCAGTACCGCCATATCGGTGCCTGTCATTGAAGAAGAAAACTTACTTATTTACAAAAATTTTTTAAAAGAAACAAAAAAAACCTTTTTTTTTTTCAAAATTTTTGGTCTTTTTTTTGTTGCGCAAAAAAATAAAAAAAACGCAGAGGTGATCAAATACCACCAAAAGGAAGCTCTATTTGTGGGAACAAAATGATAAAAAACTTGTTTGGGTACAGTGTTGTATGACCGCGCAATTGTCATTCAAATTGCGACAGCGCTGAAAGCTGAAAATTGGCTTGGGCATGAAGGTGTCTAAGTGCCTGGTATTGAAGTGGTTAATATTAGACTTCACTGTGCTTCTAGGCATTGATAAAGCCTTTGAAGCATTTTGTATCCATTTCCTGACTTGTGCCTGTCCAACTGTATCCTGGAGATCTTTTGACCTTGCCACCCATAGTGGATTGCTTTAGTTGCACGACCAGGAACTGAAATGCTCCAGGAAAGCTCTTTTCATGCTGAGCTAATTAAAATTATCATAGTTGGGGGGGACCTCAGAAGAGGAGCATCAGGACAAGTACGTATACCATGTTTGTAATTAAAAAAAAAATAAAGGTTTAGAATCCCTTTAATTTGGCCCCTCTTCCTGTTCTTGAGGGGAGTCCCTCTTTTGCATAGTGCTCCAGAACCAGTGTGCCCAGTGACTATTTCAGTGACCATTAGAATATCTGAACAGGCGCCCCATTTGTGATGGTGTTTACAGAACAGATATAAGGGTTATTCTCTCAGCAGGGGCATGGACAGCAATAAAAACTAACCCTTTACTAGTCTATCCAAAATGGGAAGAAAGTGCTCTTACACTTTAATATCAGAGCCAGACCATTGTCTATATTACACTGCATGAAAGTCTGTAGACCCTCCCACAGGTATTTAGCTAAATTTTTACAGAATGGGGACACTTCTGAGAGGGCTGGAAACATTTTTAGATGTCAGCAGCTCACAGAGAATAGATGTAAGCAAAACAAGGAAACCCATACTTCTTTTAAACCTGCTGCTACACAAACAGAAGTCTAAGTGAAGTTCTTTGATTGTATATAGCTAGTTTCTTGGTTCTTTTTAGTGAGACTTTTCTACTATTTTATAATTATATATATATATATATATATATATTTATTATAATTTTTTTTTTTTTTAACAGGTTTTTGATGCAACAAACACAACACGGGAGAGGCGAGAGACCATTCTTAAATTTGCTGATCAGCATGGATTTAAAGTGAGTTGTTTCCTTATATCCTAGCTTTGTGCTTGATTTTATATAGTCATAGCAAGCAGAGCAGCATTGCATTTTATGTTCATATTTGTTTCTCCCCCTTCTCAATCCAAATCTGTTAAGTTTAGTTACAAAATTCTGCACTTTTTAAATCCCAAGGCCTTGGACGCATGGGCTGTGATTTTACTTAAGTACAGCAAACTTTCATGTTGACTTGCAAAGCCTTTGGATGGCTTAGTCTTTTAAAGCACCTCTTCGCCTCCATTTTTAATGTCAATTGCATACCTAATGCGTGCGCCTACTCTCACTATAAACCAGCTGTTATCATTTTTGGTACTGCTTGAGACTTGTTTGAAACACGTTGGCAGATTTTTTTTTTTAACTCCTTCACACCGACCTAACACAAATATGCGGACTCACTGGACTGGGCTTTTTGCTGTGGGGCCGCATCTATGTGTATCTGTCTTGGTGCTGGCAGTGTGCCGCACAGAGCCCTGGGTCCCGTACTAACAATTAGGGGCTCAGAAGTGAGAAGGAAATCTCTTTTCAGCCGTGCTTTTTGTCAGTTTGTCACTTTAACCTTTTTTGCTGCCAGAGCCATCTTTTACTTGGTTTTTAAAAAAAGAAGAAAATGTTAGGCCTGCAGATTAGTTTAAAACTTCCAAATATTATATATTTTCTGAAAGCTGAGAAATGGTGGTAGTTCTATATTATTATTATTTTTATTTTTTTTTTAATTATTTATTTATTTTTGTAATATTTTCAGACACACACACACACACACACACACACACACACACACACACACACACACACACACACACACACACACACACACACACACACACACACACACACACACACGCAATGCATTACCCAATATTTTTTGCTAAAACCTAAAAGATGACATTTCCCTGAGTAAATGAATCTCTAACAACATATCAAGCTTTATTATTGCACGCACCTGCAAAACAGCAATGAACTTCAGTACCCTATATTTTCCATAGGAGATTTTCCCCACAGGTCATCACTTTAGAGTAGGCTATAAATAATGGCCCTAGGCTCTAAGGCACCACTGAGTGTCTACATTTGTGTGCACACATACATGGGGGAGGGGGGCTTCTTAGTGCCTGGGTGTAACTTTATTTTTTTTTTACACTCCCCGCTGATGCTGCATCTGTACCCCGACACCTGTAACACTGAGAACTGAGCGATCGAACACCGCTGATCGCCCAGCTCTCACAGCTCTGTGAGCAGAGAGCTGCTAACTGTCAGCAGCTCTCTGCCCTGCTCCCTCCTCGGTCACTGGAGCGCTGGGCTGTGGTGGGGGCGGAAGCAGCCAGCTCAGGCTCTCTGCGGCTCGCTGTGGCAGTCCAGGGATCTGGGCGGATCCCGACTCCTATGGTCGTGATGATGCTGAGCCTGGACCGACTCTGTGACCTCAGCAGAAAGCGGACTTCAGCCTGCTCTCTGCTGAAAATGGGTCACAGGAGTGCAAAACGAACTGCACTCCTGTGATCCATAGGAGAAGTACATCCAAACGAGCTTGGTCTGTACTTCTCCTTTAATCTAAGTTCTTTGAATAAATAAGGGTCCATTTGAGATTTGAAGTTTTAACTCTGTTGGGCCTATGTTTTTACCTGTGACCCAATTTTAGGGAGATTTTTATTTTGCTTACTGGTTTTAGGGACATTTTTTTTTTTTCTTTTTTTTTTTTTCTTTCTTTTTTTCTTTCTGTTCCTGTGATAGAGAGTGGTTGCACTTGGGACAAAAAAGCAAAGACCACAATTAAACACTGCCAGAAATTCAAAGTCATGACTTTAGAACTCTTCTTTGTTTTGGAATCGTAACTGAAGAAATAAAGCCATTAAACTAGCTTGACTCTTGAGCAACTTGCGTTTACAGTATGAAATGGTAGCCTTCTTTCAGTAGGCTTGCTAACTACTGATATTTGGTTATTCGTATTCGCTTGCTATCTGCTTAAATTTTTAATCACAAGAGTTCTTTGGAAATGTTTGTCTTTTTTATATGCAAATCAAATGGGCATTAGAAAGAACTTGTGGGATTTTAATGAACATTTAGGCCCCTTTTACACTGGCGGAGTCTGCCAGTGGATCCTCCCACTCAATAGGGGATCTCTCTGCTGAGCAGAGGGATGACTAGTCCAAATCCGCTTCGCTCTGACAGTCTGCTGTTCTCTTTGGGGCTGTCGGATGGTAATGGACCGCCTGTCCGTTTCCATCCGTCTGTCTTTAGCAGACAGGATTGGATGTCGGCGGGGTTGGGACACATGTCTGCTGACATCCTCCGCTCCATAGCGCAATAGATGGTCAGATCAGGTCCACCTGAAAAACCTGACAGGTGGATCCAATCTGGTCGTCGGTGTGTAAGTGGCCTAACAGTGATGTCTGACTTACTTTGAAATAGCCAAGAACTAAAAATGTCTCTCTTCTTCCCTTGCATATAAAGACGTTCTTTGTGGAGTCGGTATGTGTTGACCCTGAAGTTATCGCGGAAAACATTGTGGTAAGCTGTATAGCCAATCTTTCCCATTTGTTCTTACTTTGAATATGAAGGGATAAAGATTTATATCATAGGTTTATTCTAACTCTCCTGTACATGCAATATTCATATACTAAATGCTGCTTTTTCTGCTATTATTAGCCTTCCTTGTATAAGGGTTAGTCTGCCTCGTGTAGGTTATAAGCCATCTACTTCTAGTGTACTTTGTGCAAGACAGACACAGACCCATTCTGGATTCCCCTGAGGGCTACAGGATTCTAAAGCAGTTTAGGCTATTATTATGCAAACTGATGGGTCCTTGCCATTTTCTGCTCATGTATAAGCATGAGCTGTGTGCAAACCAATAGAGTCCTTATTGGTTCAGCATTGTCCCCTTCCTTTTACTAAGTCAGATGGCTTTAAGGAAACTTATCAAGGGTAACATGTAGGCTTCCATAGCTGACCTGTCTTGGAAATGCTAGTAGTCTGGTTGTCATGCTGATCCAATAACCTTAATACTTAGGCGTTTCTCCGTGGTGTTTTTTTATTTTGTTTTGTTGTTTCCCCCCCCCCCCCCCCCCCCAATTGCAGCACCCTTTGAGCTTGCTCAAATGGCACTCTAGTTGAGAAACGCTGCTTTAAATCGCTGACCTTGAGCAAGCATGCAGATTTGAGTTTTGACTTATCTCGGACTTTGCATGCTTATGCTGGTTCAGTAACTCAAAGATTGACAGCCCAACTCCAGGAAAAGTAAAAATGCTCCCTTACAGTATGGCTGTGCTGTCTGTGAATATATGGGTGGAGCTCTGGTGGTGGTCACATGAATGCATTAAAATAAAAAAAACAAATCCACGAAGGCAATGCTTATGTGTTTTGTTTTATATAATGTTGCTTAGATTATGGTTTTTATTCAATGAGCTCTGCCTAGATCTAAACAATGGATCAATGCGCAAACTCTCCACTATCCATCACAATCCTTGAGCTGCCTCAAGTGAAGTGTCATGTGGTGGCTGAAAAGACTGCAAAGATTTTTGGCAACCATGTGTTTTAACTTGCACAGCACTCTTTACATTGTGGGGTTGTGTTTTTTTTTGTTTTGTTTCTTTTTACCTAATCAGTCATGTGACTGCAAGAGCTGCGCCCACATATTGCACATCGGCTTTCTGAAGGGAGACGTATCACTTAACTGACTTTAAACTATGTTTTTAGAAAAATTTATTTGCAAGCCTTCTGATTCATCATTATATGGACCTTGATTTTAATACCATACACTCAATGTACTGTATATACACTATTGCCCCTTTCACTGCCAAGAGCCTGCAGGTGGCCAAGTGTGTACGGACCTCATTTCTTCCTCTCCTATAAGACCATGTTACCTTCAATGACCATAAACTTATAGCAGAATTGTTCAGCATACCCTGCTGAACAATCTCATAACTCTGATCTGCGGGTTCAACATGCTGATTGGTCATTAACCTTCAAATGTGACCCCCCCACACCCAATGCCGCAGCTTCCCTCTCTCCTTTCCTATTCCCCCAAACCAGATCCCCGCAGTTACCATCATAAGCTGGCATCACTCCTCTGCCGCACCCGCCGACCTTCAGGTGCTGCATGGGGCTTAGGGGGGGGGGATCCAGATGTTTCCCCCACCCCCCCCTCCCGCCAGTCAGCCCCCTGTACTGCCGCTACAGGTCATGTAATTTCAGAAAATGTCTAGTTTGATTTTTAGAGTAAATTGTTTTTATTTACAGTTTTGCATACCTTCAGTTTTCACCATTTCACAAAAAGGTGCGATTTAAAATATACAATATTTGTTCTTTTATTAACTCAATACAGTTTTAACTTTTCTATTTACTAGGAATTTTGTACATTTTGCCATGTATGTATCCACTATTAATGATTTTTAGTGTATTTTTAGTGAAAAGTTTTGATTAAACATTTGCGCAAATATCGCGCTGCCTTAAAAATCAGTAGCACCTTTTTATTTTACTGGCCATGTGTTTTCAGAAGATGTATGGTTTTGGGGGGTCTTTTACAAATTCTGAAAGCTGTAAGTGAAAGGAAAACGTCCCAGATTTTCAAAAACTGCATACGTCCTATTTTTCATTATTTCTCAAAAAGGCGCAATTTAAAATTGACAAATTTTGTTATTAATTCGATACAGGTAAGCTTTTATATTTAGCAGGAGTTTTGTAAAATTTGCTGTGTTTGTATCTACCAATAATTTTAGTGTATTTTTAGCGAAATATTGCTTTGGAAAACATTTGAACAAATAAAAAATCAGTAACACCTTCTTTTTATTCTACTGGTCCTATGCTTTCAGAAAAGTGGGAAAATGAAAACTTTAAGATTCTTTTTTTTTTTTTTTTTTTTTTTTTTTTTTTTTTTGAGAAATGTGGTTTGCATATGGTAATTTTTTGCAAAAAGGTGGAATTTAAAAAATTTGTAATATTTGTTTATTAACTCAATACAGGTTAAGCTTTTATATTTAGTAGGAATTTTGTAAAATGTACTGTTTTTATCTGCTAATAATGATTTTAGTGTATTTTTAACAAATATTGTTTTGATAAACAAATATCATTGTACCCTAAAAATCAGCACCTTATTTGTATTCTACTGGTCATGTGCTTTCAGAAAATATATGGTTTGGGGGGGGGGGGGTCTTTAACCGCTTCAGCCCCGGAAGGTTTTACCCCCTTCCGGACCAAAGCAGTTTTTGCGATTCGGCACTGCGTCGCTTTAACTGACAATTGCGCAGTGGTGCAATGTTGCACCCAAGCAAAATTGACATCCTTTTTTTCCCACAAATAGAGCTTTCTTTTGGTGGTATTTGATCACCTCTGCAGGTTTTATTTTTTGCGCTATAAACAAAGAGCGACAATTTTGAAAAAAACACAATATTTTTTTACTTTTTGCTATAATAAATACCCCCCCAAAAATATATAAAAAAAACATTTTTTTTCCCTCAGTTTAGGCAGCTATGTATTCTTCTACATATTTTTGGTAAAAAAAATTGCCATAAGCGCTATATTGATTGTTTTGCATAAAAGTTATAGCGTCTACAAAATAAGGGATAGTTTTTATGGCATTTTTATTATTATTGTTTATTTTTACTAGTAATGGCGGCGATCTGCGATTTTTATCGGGGCTGTGACATTATGGCGGACACATCGGACAATTTTGACACATTTTTGGGACCATTGGCATTTATACAGAGATCAGTGCTATAAAAATGCATTGATTACTGTACAAATGGGATCAAGGGGTTAAGTGTGTTTTCTAACTGAAAGTGGGAGGGGACTGTGTAGGGGAGATGACAGATGGCTGTTCATACTCTGTATGAACAGACGATCTGTCTTTTCTCCCCTCAGAGTACCGTAAACTGTGTGTTTACACGCATAGATCCCGGTTCTCCGTGTGTCAGCTGCGATCGCGGGAGTCCGGCGATGATCATGACCGCCGGGCACTCGCATCGGCTCGGGGGGAGAGCAGGGAGCACGCGTGCCCCTAGTGTCCACAGGGCAAAGCGACGTTGCGTAACGTCGCTTCGCCCAGCCGTTCCATTCTGCCGCAGTACAACTGTGGCGGCTGGTCGGCAAGTGGTTAACAAACTCTAAAAGCTGTAAGGGAAAAATAAAAAAACGCAATGGAAAAGTTGAGTGTAAAAATGGAGCACAGGGCCTGGCAGCTAAAGGGTTAAAGCATGTGGGTTTAATGACACATTAGGAGATTTTTGTGCTCATTTTTATAGAAGACTTTGTTTGAAGAGAACAATCTTGTATCTACAGTGGGAAAAAAAGTAGGTGAACCCCTTGGAATCAACTGACTTTCTGCAGTAATTTGCCATGAAATGCGATTAATCTGCTTTCACACAAACAATTCTAATTTCTTGTGTCTTTATTGAACACACCCATTAAACATTCTCGATGATGGAGAAAAACGTAAGCACACCTTAATGTTAATAGCTGATTAAACCTCCTTTTGGCAGTGACTTTAAAGTGGTTGTAAACCCCCCCCCCCCCCCCCCAATGCGGAAGTCGAACCTAATAGATGAGGCTTGTCTATAGGTACTGTATATACCCCTATAGGTACTGTAAATATCTCCTAAACTTGCGCCGTTTAGGAGATATTTACCTTGTAGTGCGCCAGTGTCATCGGCACATGCGCTGTGAAGAAGCAGCCCTCTGTGCCGTTTCGTCACTGGCCAGTGCTGTGACTGGCGTCACGCGACTCCAGACAGTCACAGAGCCCGAGGCCCCAGAAGGAGGAGGGGCAAAGATGGATGCGGCCTCCAAAAGTGTATACGTGTAGCGCTAAAATATTTGGGTTGGTTAACACCAACTATTAACATTGAAAAATGAATCACAAAATATCAGTGATTCAAATTAAATCTACAAACCATAATATCTAATGAAATAAACAGAAAATCACAAAAATGCCACATGTGCCTTGTGAATTAATAAGAATTAAATACAAAAAAGTCATATATAAAAAAGTCAGTGAAAATTCTGTAAAGTCCACAGTGTGTAGTGAAGATCCTATTCACCGCATTGGTGTCAAAATAGAATGGATAAAAACTGAAAACACCAGTGCAATAAAGCCCCCACCAAGGCAGATGTAAGCTTACCAGATAGTTTGAACTCAAAAGAACATACGTTCTATGAGTCAAACAGGCTTAAGTAATGAACCGACAGCCAGGATGGAATCTTGAGGATCCTCTATGAAGTAAACATATGAGGCGAAGACTCAGGCCGGCAATGTCATAAGATCGTAAGGTCTGTCCATAACCAAAAAGACGCACACATCAACTTCTTATAAAAGTTTCCCTGGGTTCCAACCATAGAGGATCCCCAAGATTCCATCCTGGCTGTCGGTTCCCATTACTTAAGCCTGTTTGACTCAGTTTGAACATACATTCTATGAGTCAAACAGGCTCATATGGAAGGGCGACCCAAAACTTTTATAAGAAGTTGATATGCGTGCGTCTTTTTGGTTATGGACAGACCTTACGATCACATGACATTGCCGGCCTGAGTCTTCGCCTCATATGTTTACTTCCTAGAGGATCCCCAAGATTCCATCCTGGCTGTCGGTTCAATACTTAAGCCTGTTTGACTCATAGAAGGTATGTTCTTTTGCGTTCAAACTATCTGGTAAGCTTACATCTGCCTTGGTGGGAGCTTTATTGCACTGGTGTTTTCAGTTTTTATCCACTCTATTTTGACACCAATGCGGTGAATAGGATCTTCACTTTCTTCACTACATACTGTGGACTTTACAGAATTTTCACTGACTTTTTTCTATATGACTTTTTTGTAGTTAATTTTTATTAATTCACAAGGCACATGTCACGTGTGGCATTTTTGTGATTTTCTGTTTATTTCATTAGATATTATGGTTTGTAGATTTAATTTTGATTCACTGATATTTTGTGATTCGTTTTTCAATGTTAATAGTTGGTGTTAACCAACACAAATATTTTAGCGCTACACGTATACACTTCTGTTATTTCAACAAAATTATCTGTTGTGTCAGCTGCTACCACCAGTTTAGGCAGCGTGGGGTACCTTTTTACATCACAAATTGGATGCGGCCTCCAGCAGGGACATCGCAGGCTTGGTTTGCAGGTAAGTGGCACACTAGCACGTTATGCTTTTACTTTGCAGGGAACTAAAACCCATCAGGGTTTACTTCCTCTTTAAGCAAGCGCCTTTGATGGCTCTGATCAGACAACGTTCAGGAGGAATTTTTAAACCATTCCACTTTGCAAAACTCCTTCTGCTTAGACCCATTTGTAGGATGTCTGGTGTGAATGGCTCTCTTGAAGTCATTCCACAGCATCTCTGTGGGGTTAAGGTCTGTGCTCTGACTAGGCCACTCCAAAAGGGACATTTTTATTTTTGTGAAGCAAGTCCTAGTGGATCTGCTTTGATTAGGGTCATTGTCCTGCTGCGTCACCCAACTTCTTCTAAGCTTCAGCTGGCAAACGCCCACCCTGACATTATCCTGTAGGATATTTTTGTTAAACTTAAGAATTCATTTTTCCCTTTTATGGCAAGTGGTCCAGACACTGATGCAGCAAAGCAAGCCCAGATCATTCTGTTCCCTCCACCAGATTTCATAGTTGGGATGATGTTTTGTTGTTGGTAAGCTGTGCTGTTTTTTGCATCAGAGTGCTGAATCTTTTTCCTGGGCAATGCAACTTTTGTTTTTTCAGTCCACAAAACCTTTTCTCAGCAGCATTGCAGTTTGCTATGGTGCTCTTTGGCAAACTTCAGGCATGTGTAGCGTGTGTGATGTTTGTTTTTTTTGTTTTTGTTTTTTTTCTGTGGCTTCCTCCCATGGTGATAATCTGCCATGGACACCTGCTCAAAGACTTTTTTTGTATGGTGGGCTCAAAAAAAGGGATGTTTGCTAGTTCCAGTGATGTCTTCAAGCCTTTAGCTGATGCTCGTGGATTCTTCTTTGCCTTATCAAGGGTTCTGTGTTGAGTCATCTCGGCTGGGCGCCCACTTCTAGGAAGAAATGGCCCTAATACTAAACTGTCTCTATTTATGGACAGTTTGTCTGTCAACTGATACCTAAACACTTGGAGATTGCTTTGTATCCCTTTCCGGCTTTACAAAGATCTATTAATCTTGACCTCCCCCCTTCCAGCTGTACACGGATATATTACTCTTGATTTATGTCTTCATAGAGCTCCTTTTTGCAAGGCATGGTTCACATCAGCTTATGCTTCTTATGAATAGCAATCTTAAAATGTTTAAGTGTCTTTTATCAAAGTGGCACTAAACCACACCTCCAAACTCATTTCCTTATTTGTACTCCAGGTATGCAAACTGCTGACTAATTAGCTTTCATTGAAGTAATTAGTCTATGGGTTCTTCTTTTTTTTTTTTTTTTTTTTTTGCACTGTGAATGATTATTGGGTGTGTTCAATAAAGACCCGAAATTAGGGTGGTTTGTGTGTTAATTTGTTTAAGCACATTGTGTTTGTCTGATGCTGTAACATAGATGAGGATCAGATCACATTTTATGACGAATTGCAGCAGAAAACCATTTAATTGCAAGGGGTTTGCATACTTTTTCTTGCCACATTATATAAAGAGAGAGAGATGGAGAATTGTTATACTATTACCTGACAAAATATTTTACAGTGGGTATGCCGTATTGGCACCCAAATGAATGTAATGTAGGACTGCAGTAATCTGTTATGGGAAATGTGCAGTGTGTTCTGCTATTCTAGACTATGACAATACAGATTTATTTTGGATTGAGAAAATTATTTGGTGTGAATTTTTGAGGCGCGTGTGTCAAACCTAAAATTGAGTTGCTATACGGCCTATTATCACCAGAAGCTGTGTGTTTTTTTTTTTTCATGCATATTTATGCAGTTGATGCACGTTTTTCCATCTGCATTTGTCCTTTGAGGTCTTTCCTTTTGCTTTTATGTGCACTAGGATATGTTGCTGTGCATTTTGTACATGTTTGTGAATTGGAAGTGCGGTAAAATGCAGCTTGTTGTCCTCTTTTTCACTGTAATGGTGTGAACAATGCCCATAGGATAAACCTGATTTTGGACTGTATATGCAGTTGGAATGCAGTCAAAAATGCATCCAACTGCATCTGGTGTGAATGGGCTTTTTAATGTTTTATTATCTACTTGGCTTGTTTTTGTTTTTTTTTTTTTTTTTTTTTGTTTTTCTTTTAATGCCCCCTTTTGATCCATTGCATTGCGGAGTTGATAGTAGTTAATTCATGTAAGGTTGAAGCTGTTTCTGTTCATACAAACCGCTTTCTTGGTTGTAATGCATATCAGGAATGTCTCCCAACATTTATGCTCTCAACTGCTTGGTTATTATTTTGCCCCACAAAGCTGAATCTGTATTTCAGGAGAAGCAGAAACTTAATCTTTTTTGGAAAGTAATGCTTGGGTGTAGGAGCTCCAGGGACATAGGGATTTATTGAAGAGTAATCTAGGTACCTGCCGGGACCACAAGGTGCTTGTACTTCAGCACTGTTATGGTAGCCACTTTTTTTAGGCCATCTTTGGTTCAATTTTAAAGAAGAATTCCAACTTTCTTTCCACCAGAACAGAATGGAAATATCAACCCCAGCATAGATGTTGCTTTGTCTGCAAATCCCCTGATATTCTGGGTTTAGTTGTGGCTTTGTACCATGTAACACTCTGTATAGCCTGCTGATAGGGGCTTTTTCCCTTTTTGTAGTCTTGTAAACTCTGCAAATTATGTAACTTCCTTCACAGCTCTGATGGTGGGTGGGATTGAATACATCCTAATTAGCATTCAGTTCCACCTACAGGAAGAGACCAAACCTCCTAAGTCCCGCCTCACAGATCACAGCATTATTTAAGAAGATCAGCTTCATATGCAGCCTGTTCTGAAAGCTAGCTGTGCTGCTGCTGGGCAACTTTCAATGGATAACCATTCGAATTCAACCCTGCCCAGTTTAAATATGTCAATCAGTGAACAGGGAGAGTCTCCCTCCCAGAGCCATGCTCTCTGTGAAGTGATTCATTTACATATGAATGAATCTACTATAGCCCTTCCTTTGTAGTCTTGCAATAGGCCATTATTCTTTTGGCATGCTGCAAGACAGGAATGGCGCAGGATTTCACCACCCACATGAGGCCTAGAAACAGCCACAGTAACCCTAGGACCCACCCACATCAACTTCCATAACTGATACAAGTGACTTCCATAGCCTGCCCTGAAGCTAGAGACTCAAAGGATCATGGGATATGTAGTATCAGGTATGAAAAAGGAAGGAAACAGGATGTCAGAACTTTGAAATTCAGCCAGGAGGAGGAGTGACCTATCAAAAACATGCTGTATACAGCTAAAGGAGGTAAGTAACACACAAACTGACAGCGGGGTTGTGATTCATTCACATGCACAATGCATCTGTTTTATGGAGGTTAAGCTGGAGTTCTTTAAAGCCTAACTATATAAAAAAATAAAAAAATTCACCCTTGCAGTGTTCCAACCACCAAACCGCACTGCAAAGGTTAATTGCTAAGGGCAGAGGATTAAGTGGTAAATTCTTACCTTAGTCTTGGTTTACACTTGTTCGGGTCAGGAACATGCATGTTCCTAACCTGCAGACGTGCGGGAACGCCCCCACGCATCGGAAAACATGGCGCATTTTAGTGCCTGCCAGATTGCATGGTTCTGTGGCAAAGCTTGACGAGGAGTCGGGGACTTTTTCCTCTGTTTCTGCTGGTAGGGCAGCCCATTGAAATGAATATGCTGCCTTACCCACAGGACACCTGTGAACCTAGCCTTACACCTTGCTCCAGTGCTGCAACCAGTCCCCCTCAGACTACTGTGTAAGCTGTGACCAGCTCTTCATCATACCATACAGGGTTAATGATCTTGTATGTGATGACACTGAGGCTCCACTCATAGACTGGAACTTTTGGCAGACTAAGGTATGCAATAGTGGGGTGGGGGATGGGCAGAGGGGCTTGGGCTTTGAAGGAGCATAGGCACGAGATGGTGGTGAAAAGTACTTGCCTTCGGTCTAGTCTGAGCAGTTTCTCCCTAATCCTATTATCTGAGCCTACGTGCCATGTATTTACCCTATTGCATCGGCCTAACCTTTAGGCAGTCAGTTGGGAGAAATCAAGCCTAAGGGTTTACTTGGTCTCAGTGTATTCACACCTAGTAGCATGCTCATAAAGGATATGTTATCCTTTTTTTTGATTGCATAAAGCAGCAAATTTATGCCACTGATTTTTTTTTTTTTTTTTGGAAAATCTAACCTTCGCTTACAGCAGTGTTCCTGTTTTGTTTTATAGCAAGTGAAGTTGGGCAGCCCGGACTATTTAAACTGCACCATTGAGGAAGCCACTGAGGATTTCATGAAGAGGATAGATTGTTACAAGAACTCCTATGAAATGCTGGATGAGAACTTTGACAAGTATGTCCTTTCTTACACCCAACCCACCTTCCTAAGTTGGCACAGGGTATTATTGTTACAACAATGCTATACAAGTTAGCTGTAATTTTGTTTTTAGTGGGTATTTTGTTTTATGGATTCACTAGAGCCTAAAATTTTAGATTTTTTAAAAAGGGGTGTCTTGGCCAGTGTGGGCTAGCTGTACAATCTTAAAGTTACTAAACCCATTACCCTTCATTCATTATATCTGGTCTCCCACAGTACAGAAAACAAGGAAATGCAATTCGTTTTGTGAATATATAAACTGCTAAAAACCTTTTCTCATCAGCAGTATATAGCAATCTTGGGATTTCTATCAGTTTCTGGTAAAGATTGTAGGAGGAGTTTTTATACTGCACTGACCTGTCCTATCAGGATCCAGGACCTATGACCTTCTGTCTTGACAGTGCTGATTGGCCCTGTGCTGATCACATGTGCACTCCCAAGGAAAAAAAAAACCTCTTGCAATACACACCAAACTGAACATGTGCAGCCTGACTCTAAAGGCTCTGTACTATCCGGACCTTATGGAGTCAGTGGAAGAAAAGGAGGATCTGTGCTTGCAAGATCAAACAGCCTTACACAATGCAGAGGATTAACCCCTTTAGGTTCCACAGTGAGTATAACCAGCATGCTTTACTGCATATACAAACTGATTTTACTGTTGTGGGTTTAGTAACACTTTAAGCAGTCCACACTGGTTTTATGCTGGGGTCATGCTGTATTGTGCAACAAATAGGCTAAAGATGCATATACACAAGATTGAATGAATGTACTTTTTTCCTTTTTTTTTTTTTTTTTTTGCGGAAGTATAATTTTTTATTTTATTGTATATTTTCACCACTGTGCTTTTATCGGCTGTTTACCTAGCATTACAGCTGGGATTCTGACAGCTCTGACCCCAGAAATGCTCAGAGCTGGTTGTTTCTGAGTTCATTGACCTCTGGGCATATTAGGGCATGGCTGTTCCCTGATCTGCTTCTGCTCCCCATCCTGACTCCCTTTTACTGTGGTCCTAAGCTCTTCAAAGGATTGGGTGGGTCTGACAACCATGGCAAAGGTTGGTACTTTAAACTACTGTAAAAGTGATCTTTAGAGCCACCCAGATCACTTTTATATGGGAGCTGGCTGAAAAAACTCGTTTGCAGGTGTTTATACCACTTAAAGTCCAGGCCATTTTTAAATGAACAGCAGGTGGTTAAAAAAGACCACTATCCTGAAGTTTGTATGCCATTAATGCTTTTTAATAATGGTGTTCTCCTGTATTGCTCAGTCTTATATATTGATTAGTCATACGTCAGGAGAATATGGCTTTCTCTTATAATGGTTTTCCGCTGTAATGCATATTCCATTTATATTTTTACCAAAGTCATAAGTCAGCAAATCTGGCCCTATCTTAAAGTGTATGCATTAAGATAAAAAAAAACACCTGCGTTGCAGCAGCCCCCTTAATACTTACCTGAGCCCCATCTCCATCCAGCGATGTGCACGAGTGCCTTGGCTGTCCAGGACTCTCTCTCCTGATTTGCTGAGATGCAGCAGCATCATTGGCTACTGCTGTCAGCCAATCAGGAGAGAGGGGGCGGGACTAAACTGCGGCTCTGTGTCTGAATGGACACAGAGCTGCGGCTCGGTTCAGGTGCCCCTATAGCAAGCGGTTTGCTGTGGGGGCACTAAACAGGAGGGAGGGACCCAAGAAAAGGAGGATCCAGGCTGCTCTGTGCAAAAGCACTACACAGAGCGGGTAAGTATAACCTGTTTGTTTTTACAGAAACAAGACTTAGTATCATTTTAAAACTGTTTAGTCATTACATTTTAGCCATTAAAAGAATACATTCTCTATAGCTTTACTGAGCTAAATTGCGTTTAATGAAGTATTAATATTAGTCTGTGCTAAATAAGTAAAAAAAAAAATTTAAATTCCTAGCTTCTGTGTAGATACAAGTATGGGTTGACATAATACAGTGCTAAAAAAATAAAAATGTAATCATCGTACAAATAAATACATGTTAAATCTGTGCTGAAAATAGCCCAAAACAGTGCATAGCCTTTTTAAGTGAAGAACATCCATGTAAAACACCTTAAAGTGGGTGTAAACCCTCATATACCCAGTGAAGTGAACAGCCTCAGATGATACACAGGGATGAAACCAGTCTTCCTACATAAGAAAACTTTCACACCGAGGCATTTTTCAGGCACTAAAGGGCTAAAAATAGCACCTGTAAAGCGCCTGAAAAACGCCTTCTCTGCAGCCCCAGTGTGAAAGCCCGAGTGCTTTCACACTGGAGCGGTGCGCTTGCAGCACCTTAGAAATAGTCATGCAAGTACCATCTTTAGACCTGCTCTCTGCTAATCTATTTATAGCACCCACCCTGACACAAAATTCAGCCTGGTTTCATCACAGTTGTCAGAACTTGTCAAAAGTTATGTTAATAACAGAAGAATGGAGTAGAAGAAAGCCATGGGATTTAGTGCTTTGGAGAGAGATAAAAAAAAAAACACTACAGATACAGCTCAAATTTCATGAATCTGGTTTACATCCACTTTAGGGAGTACAATTCAAAGTTCAAATCCTGTCCATTTCTAATCTGTGCTGCACACAAGAGAAGAATGTGTTAACTGCTTCACCACAGACCTACTTTCCCCAGAAAGACTCCCCTTTTCAAAATTACCTCCTAAACTAATAAGTGTGTCTTAGAGGGCTTTTATATTACATTTTGTAGATAAACCGCTGTCAGGACAGGAACCACTGCTCTAGGGGTCTCAGGAAAACACTCAAGACCATCATAACACAACCAACCTGTTCAAAACAAAAACTATTAAAATCGGCACTGCATACGTACCAGTAGTAAGATCTGTTGGGTCAGTCTCTCCCAAGTTACAAGACTCCACACCGCTAATCTTATGTGAGCGCATGGTGTCAGCACTGTACCCTCACTCCTGAGGAAGTCTGTCTGTGACGGCCATCACGCACTGTAGTCAGGCGCTCAACTGTCTTGTTTTTGTTATATGACTAAACTGCAGCTTAAAATGTCACTAAACCCACATCATAAAAAAACTATCAATAAATGCTTTATTACAAGGGGTCTTCAAAAAGTTTCTGCACCAATTTTATCCTTGGAAACGGTGAGGGGTAGTAATTGGTCTTGTCTTAAGAATCCTCGTACATGCTGTTCATACTCAATCACTGTGGGATTCAGATTATGCAAAAACTGGTTGATCCTGCTGTTCTCTAGCTCCACCTTGTGTCCATGTCCCCAGTTCAGGTAGGAATTTTGCAGCTGTTGTGGCAGCTCTGCACATGCTCAGTTTTCATTGAGTTTCTATGCTGAGCATTTCCTCCCTATCGCATCTGAGCAGGCCATGTGACTATAGAGTCACAAATGTGGGTGTATACACAGTGGTAAATGGCAGCCCACTCCCCTCCCCCCCCCCCCCTTCATCCTCTATGCCCACTAGCCAGCTACACACAATCTGGGTGGAATATTTAGATAGACTTTACCTCCCTCCTAGGGTACTTTCACACTGCTCTGTAGCAAAATCGTGGTAGAAATAGGTGTTTCAGGTGCGTTTGCTGTGTGTTTCGGGTGCGATTTTGGGTTGCCTGAACCTATGAAAAATGGAGATGCAACTCAAAAATGTACCTAAAGCAAAATCGCGGTGCGTTTTTACCACAGTTTTGCTGCGATTTCCATTAGTTTAATTGGGGAAACTGCGTTTTGGTGCAGTTTTCAAAACCGCACTAAAGATACCGCATACAGCACTTTCAAAAACACACTGCACCTGTAACGCAGTGGTCTGAGGTCCCATGAGATTTATAGGGAAACCTTCTTTTTTTTTCTTGCGCTTTTTCAGCGCTGAATATTTTGTTATATATTTTTTAAAAAAAAAACCAAAACACTGGAAAAACATATCGGTGTAAAAGGGCCTTTATTCTAAGATGCAGGCTGGAGGGGCGTTACGCAGCCTGTGACTGACAGAAATTTGCCCATGCCATGTTCTTTCCACAAAATAATAAAGATTTGATTTCAAATATATCGTTCTGCGCCAATTTTAAAACTGTTAATTGATATTTATTTTTTACTCCTGTATTCCAAAAGCAGTTTGTGTGTGGTAGTTTGGTGGTGTTTTTTTTTTTTTTGGGTGGTTTGTCTACCTAATGGAAGAGTAAGGCCGCGTACACACGGTCGGACTTTTGGACCCGACTGGTCCGACAGACTTTCCAGAGGACTTCCGACGGACTTTTTAACAAACAGACTTGCCTACACACGATCACATCAAAGTCTGATGGATTCGTATGTGATGACGTACACCGGACTAAAATAAGGAAGTTGATAGCCAGTAGTCAATAGCTGCCCTAGCGTCGGTTTTTGTCCGTCGGACTAGCATACAGACGAGCGGATTTCTGGGTCCGGCGGAGTTACGACGTAAAGATTTGAAGCATGTTCCAAATCTAAAGTCCGTCAGATTTGCGACTGGAAAAGTCCACTGAAGGGCCGGTAAAGCCCACACAAGATCGGATTGTCCACCGGTTTTGGTACGTCAGCGTCCGTCGGACAAGTCCGGTCAAAGTCCGACCGTGTGTACGCTGCATAACACACACCCTCGGACAGCAACACTGTCTGGCGAGGGTAGTGTTAGATGGACTAGTAGACTTATATGGACTTTACATGAATGACTTACAAAGCCCTATATCTGCACTTTTAAAAAATAAGTTCACCTTTTGGAAAAAATAATAAATACACATCTTTTTGCAGGTGAAAAAAAAATGTGCTCATACCCCGTATGAGCAGGCCCCGTATGAGCAGACAGCTGCATGCTGACAGGAAGCAACAATTACCTACCTAGAGAGCTGCTAGCTGCAAAGGCTGTCTGTACCTGTAGTTTACAAAACTCTCTGAAAGAATAACGCGGCCTGGTGGGCGGGAGAGAAGACTCCAAACCCCCCCCCCACCCTCTGCTCCCTGTCATATCGGATAGGGGGGTGGCAGCAGTTGGCTGAGGCATCTGTAACATGTTGCATGTTGACCCTGAATATGGATGTAACCTGTTACAAAAGGTGAATTAATCCTTTTTAAAATGTTTCACACAGTATCCACCTTCCACTACCTTATGCTGTGCATCTTGGTCTGTCGAAAAAAGTTGAAAAATAACAGGATCAACAGACAAACAAGTTACAGGGCAACTACTTTGGTAAAGCTAGTGACAGATTGTATGCACCATATGTGTAGCTTTGATTGTGCCATTAGTACCATGTTAAACATTGGGTTATATGCAGTTAACATCAGCTGATTGGACAGTGGCAAAAGAGAGGACTGCAAGCATATCTTCCTATTTAACCTCTCCCACTCCTAGCTAACCTTAATTTTTGCTAGTGTCCTTAGGTGATTGACCTCTAAAAGCTTGTCTCTTTTATCTGGAGGTTGTCTCTCTTATAAATAAAAATAGGTGGTGGTTGCGCTGTGACAAAGGGAAAAAGAAGGGGGTGGGAGTGGAAGGGACTAATATAAGGTGCATAGAGAGGTGAAAAAAATGGCCGAAGTAAATAGGCCAAACAAGCATAAAACACAAATAAAAGTGCTAGCATAAGTGAAAATAGCTGCAAAAAATGTAACAAAGTAAATACATATAAGAATAATAAATCAAAAAGTCCAAGTGAATATGGGCTAGTATCACACTAGCACATGAGTGACAACTCGCACGAGCTGTAAGTGACAAATCTACAAGGGTAAGTGGATATCAGTCCCACCACCAAATAATAAAAGACTCCCAGATAGTAAACCGTTCCAACAATAGGGAGAGATCTTCAGTGGGGACACCTCCGTGTTTGCAAGCCGCCTACCTTACTGCTGTAAGGTATACAGCTTGTGTTGCAAGCAGCTAGCAGGCATGGAAATCCCATCCAATTATACAGATAATGACGGTAGTAGATATGCAGGGCGGTATATAAAAAAGACAAAAATAGACAATATATAGTGTGACTCCGTGACGGCCAGAGTGGAAGGGAAGCAAGACACAGAAGGGGGGTGCACTCACTTTTTGAAAATGAGTGTGGGCATCAATCCACGAGCGCCGAGCTCGTATGCCTCAATAGGTATCTTCAGTCTGTCCCCGCTCCCAGCTCCTCAATGCTCGTCAGGTGGGGTGAGTATATACAGTGGTGTATTTAAGTTTTGTGCTGCCCTAGGCCTGACTAAACCCATGCACCCCTAATTTAAATATGACCCACCCCTTCTTGTCAAGGCCACACCCCTTTGAGTTTAAGTCCCGCCCTGTCATCCGTAAACCACATAACTTTCCTTTTTAGGCTCCATCTTAGAGCTCCACCTCTTCCTCTCTCTACATTAAAAGTGGGTGCCAAGTGTAGCCTCATCAATGCAGCCTCGCCGGTGCCCGTCAATGCAGCCTTGCCGGTGCCCGTCAATGCAGCCTTGCCGGTGCCCGTCAATGCAGCCTTGCCGGTGCCCGTCAATGCAGCCTTGCCGGTGCCCGTCAATGCAGCCTCGCCGGTGCCCGTCAATGCAGCCTCGCCGGTGCCCGTCAATGCAGCCTCGCCAGTGCAGGTTATCAGTGGCCATCAGTGCGGCCTCATCAGTGCCAATCACTGTAGCAAATCAGTGCAGCTTAAGAGTGCTGCCTAATCAGTGGCAATCAGTGAAGCCTTAACCTCTTTAGAGCCCTTTAACACTGAAAGCGCCCGGGCGTCATCGGTAAAGTGGCGCTATTTTTAGCGCCGCTTTAACGTCGTTTTAGCGGCGCTGTTCAGCCGATAGCGGGGCAGTTTTAACCCTCGCTAGCGGCTGAAAAGGGGTTAAATCCGCCGGCAAAGCGGCGCTGCGGGTCGTTTTAACCCTTTTTTTTTTTCGTCCGCTAGCGGGAGTTAAAAGCGCCCTGCTAGCGGCCAAAAACCCCTGCAAAAATGACGGTAGATCGCTGCTAAAAATATCGGCGTTTTAACAGCGATGGCGCCAACACCCCAGTGTGAAAGGGATCTTGGTGAAAATTCATGTACTGCAAAGTTTGCAGTACATGAACTTTCACTGAAGGTGGACTGTTTAATGAGTTTGTAGCAAAGGATCACTTTATTGCAGCATCATGATCTGTAAATTCATTTCCATATTGAGCATAGATTAGCTGCAATAAAGTGATCCCATGCATGTGCTCAATAGAGTAATAGTAATGTACTTTACTTTACCTGCTGTCCTGGCTAGAGGGTAGGGGGTTCCCCTCGTGCTTCTCTCTCTCTCCTCCTCTTTCTCCTTCTCGTCCTGTCATCAGACAGACCCTGCCCCTGGCTGGAGAGACGAGCGATGCAAGAAAGCCAAACGGAGGAGGGTAGAGGGCGGAGCTTTAGGCTCCGCCCCCACTCGTCCAAATTACATGCAGCCAGACACCGGCCGCTTATGGGGACGCGAGTAGCTTCCCCCACGGCCAAGCACTCCATCGCACCACCGCAAACCCTGCATTTGTGTGGGAGAAGGGTGGGGGGGGCTGTTTCGCCGCCCCCCCGCAAAGTGCCGCCCTAGACCTGGGCCTTGTTGACCTAGGCCTAAATACAGCACTGAGTATATATGATGTGTAAGGAGAAAGCGCACATAGCGTAATCCCATATAAAAAGTCAATTTATTAAGTAAAACAATATAGTAAACTTACATTTAGAAAACGGCTATAGTGTAAATCATCCACGAGCGCCGAGCTCGTCTCCTGCTGTTAGTCTGTGACAGTGTCCTGTGCTCCAATCCTAACACGTATCGTCACGTCATGTGACTTCTGCAGAGGTTATCCTTTTTGCTCAGCAATATCCTATCAAGGAGAGATTTATGCAAAAATGAATGGTCCCTGTTGTTAATCTGCCATCTCTTGTTTTAACAACTGAAATGACAGGTTCTCTTTTTTTTTTAATGAGTACTCAGAGCTAAATGGGTAGGGGACTTCCCTGAAATGGACACGGAAGAGTGGGAAGACCTATGGGAGTGCTCCTTCTCGCAACTGGTCTCGGCCAGGGACAGGTTGGTCCAGTTCAAAATTACGCAGAGTGTATTTTACACCCATGCTCCTACACAAAATATACCCATCTATTTCAGATTCCTGCTGGAGGTGTGTCACACCTCCGGTGGACTTTATACATATTTTTTGGAGCTGTTCCCTGGTCAAGACCTTTTTGGAATGAGGTTACCAAATTCATTCGCACGGTCACTACAGTTTAGATTCCATTGAGGGTAGAAATATGTTTGCTGGGGCTTGTAGATCCATTGGCTTCTAGCCGGGCAGTTAGAACTCTCTTGGGGATACTACTTTATAATTACTTAATGGGACGTCCCATAGCAATGCTACTTGAGGGAAGGGAGGGAGACACAACCCGGAGGGTACCCCCAGACTTGACCTATACTGCTGCCTGCAGCACACTGCACCCAAAGGCGATATCCTCATACCTCCTTACATCCACCTGATAAAATTTTGTGAATGTATGCACTGAAGACCAAGTTGCGGCCTTACAGATCTGAGCCATGGAGGCCTGATGATGCACTGCCCAAGAAGCACTAACCGCCCTGGTAGAATGCGCCTTAACTTGAAAAGGGGGAATCTTACACCTTAAATCATAAGTTTGAATTATAACTTGCCGAATCCACTTGGCAACAGTGGATTTCAACGCTGCCTGTCCTTTCTTAGGACCCTCTGGCAGAATAAATAAGACATCAGTCTTGCGAATCTGAGCAGTTGCTTTTAAATTTTCACTGCTCTCACCACATCAAGACAACGTAGTGACTTTTCTTCCTTGGAACATGGTTTTGGAAAAAACGATGGCAGGACAATATCTTGGTTCAGGTGGAAACCCGAGACCACTTTTGGTAAAAAAAAACCTGGACGAGGGCGCAACACCACTCTGACCTCATCAAAAATCAAATATGGCTCTTTACAAGAAAGAGCAGCCAATTCCAAAACCCTCCTTGCTGAGGATATAGAAACCAAAAATACCAACTTCCTTGTCAAAAGGACTAGGGGAATATGTTGTATTGGTTCAAATGGCTGTTTTTGTAACACAGACAAAACTAAGTTCAAGGGAGGTTTGATTGGCGGATTAATCCGTATCTCCCCTTGCATAAAACCCCGGACTAAAGCATGTGTAGCAAGTGGTCTTTGAAATAAGACCGATAAAGCTGAGACTTGGCCTTTAATAGTACTCAAGGCCAATTTCATTTCTACCCCTAATTGTAGAAAGGCAAGAATTCTGCCTATGATATATCTCCGAGGGTGCCAACACTTAGATTCACACCAGGAAACATAAGCCCTCCAGACTCTATAATATATAGTTCTGGAAGCTGGCTTCCTTGCATTAATCAGGGTAGAGATAACTGACCCAGAAAGCCCACGTTTCTTCAGAATGCGGGTTTCAATAGCCAAGCTGTTAAATTTAGAGACCGTAAGGAAGGATGGAATATCAGTCCCTGTGAGAGCAGATCTGGCCGTAGTGGAAAGGGACCATGGGCCCTCCACTGCCATCTTTACAATTTCTGCATACCATGACCTTCTGTGCCATGCTGGTGCCACAAGAATTACCGGCTTTCTTTCCAGCTTGATCCTGCAAGAAGTTGAGGCAGCAACTGAATAGGGGGAATGCATAGATCAGTGAGAACTGATCCCACGGGGTCACCATCGCATCCGTTCTGCATGCGAGTGGATCCCTTCTGGCTACAAGGTTGACTGCTTGCTACTCAGGTAGTCCGTCTGCCAATTCTCTACTCCCGGAATGAAGACTGCTGATAGGCACGGAACATTCCTTTCTGCCCAAGTTAGAATATGGTTCACCTCTCACTGTACTGAGACCTTTGGTGCCCCCTTGGTGATTGATATAGGCCACAGCTGTGGCATTGTCGGATTGAATCCTGACAGGATAATCCTGTAAGTTGAAAGTCCAGGCCTTTAGAGCAAGAGCACTGCCCAAATCTCTAGGATATTGATGGACAAGGTTCTTTCAGTTCTTGACCACTGTCCCTGAACAATTGTCTTTTCTAATACTGCTCCCCAGCCTGAAAGGCTGGCATCTGTTGTTACCACTTTCCAGATGACTGGTCTGAAGGATTTTCCTTTCAGCAGATTCTGGGTTAGTAACCAAGTGAGGATTTGGGACACTCTTGGGGACAGCCACATTGGCAAGTCTAAAGCTTGAATTGTTTTGTTCCAAGTAGACCGGATACTGTTTTGCAACAGTCTTGAATGGAACTGGGCATAGGGAACTGTTTTGAATGAAGCCACCATGGTTCCTAGCAACCTCCATGCAAAGGCGAATGGAGGGATTGCCTTTTGACCTGACCATCCGCACCAGCTCTTATAGAGTTGATCTTTGCCTGAGGCAAGAACACCCTTTCCTGGGCTGTGTCTATGATCAGACCCAAGTACTCCAGCCTTTTTAGCGGTATTTAGGAAGATTTCTCTAGGTTGAGAATCCAGCCCAAACTTTCCAGGAAACAGGTTGTAATGCATACGCTTTGCTCCAAACGAGCCACCGACTGGTCTATTAGCAATAAGTCATCTAGGTACACTACGACTGTTATGCCCTGTGCCCTTAACCTGGCTAGAGGTGGGGCCAGCACTTTTGTGAACACCCGGAGTGCTGTGGCTAGCCCAAAGGGCAGGGCTACAAACTGGAAATGCTGCTGTTCTAACTTGAACCGCAGAAACTTTTGGTGAGCGGGAAATATAGGAACGTGCAAATATGCATCCCTAATGTCGATAGATGCCAGAAGTTCTCCTCCTAGAAGGATAGAAGCTACTGACCTGATCATCTCCATAAGAAGGGAGCGGATCTTCAGGAACTGATTTCGATTTTTTTAGATCTAGAATGGGTCTGACATCTCCATTTGGTTTCGGTACCATAAAAAGGTTTGCATGAAACCCCAAACCTTGCTCTTTTGCAGGGATCTGAATGATCACCCCTTGAGAAATTAACCGGTCTTGTGCCTGAAACAGATGGTCTTTTCTCTGGATCTTTGGGAGCGCTGGACCTCAGGAAATGAGACTGTGGAAAGTCCCGAATTTCAGCTTGTACCCCAGCGTTACCGTGGAGATGAACCATCTGTCCTGAATTTCCTCTTGCCAGACTTCTGAAAACTGCAGAAGTCTTCCCTCCACCTTGGTGAGGGGGGTTGGCTCTTCATGATGAGGCTTTAGGATTCTGCTTTGCAGGTTTCCGACCCCAAGACTTCTTTGGAGCCTGGGTCTGACCCTAAGATTTTCCTCTAGAGTCTGACGGCAGAGGTCTTCGTCACTGCCTAGAGGCAGAAGCCCCTGGCGCAGGGGAAAGTCCCGTTCAAATGAAGGGCGTTTTATACTTTTTTTGACTGGCAAAATAGTACTTTTCCCACTAGAAATTGTTTGGATATATTTGTCCAAGTCTTCTCCAAATAGCCGCTCCCCATGAAAAGGGAACCCAGTTAGGAGGTTTTTACATGGTGCTTCAGCTGACCAATTTTTTAACCACAGGATTCTTCGCATATGCACAAGCATAAGCGTAAGGCAGGACGCCTGGTGAATAGAATCTTTAATGGCATCTATGGCAAAGCATAATGCTTTTGGTAGTTCAGCCAAACCCCGAGCTTGTTGTGCAGGAAGCTCTCTAACGGCCTGTTTAAATTGGTCCTTTAGGGATTGACAGACGCCTATTGCAGCGACTGCAGGCTGAGTAACAGCACCTGCCATGGAAAAAGTAGATTTTAACAGGGATTCCAACTTTTTTTCTGTTGGATCCATAAGAATTTGTGCATTGTCTACAGGGCAAGTTAGGCCTTTATTCACACTGGTAACTGGGAAAAAAATGCAGCGCTAAGAAATATTAGGAAGTTAGGGTGTAGTGAAACAATTAAGTAAGAGATGCTGTACTGAACAGTAAAGCATATGTGCAAAAACCATAAGCGAAATGAAATGAACAAACACAGTATAAAGTGTCCACATATGGTAAATGGATGATTCCAAACTCAAATTAATAAGAGGAACTGGTATGGACCAAAAAATGATGTGAGACTGGAAATTAAAGTCAATGGTGCACGGTGTGGATCTGTGACTGTGAGTCAATAACAGGGTACAGAACTTCCGTAGCTGTAAACCAACATCTCGATATGGGGCATCAGAATGAAAACATCAGGAAGTAAGATAAGATGGGTACTCTTACCAGCTGACGTGGACTCCACTGTCATATGACATGGAGTCAATGGTGCATGGAGCCAAACCTAGGCTGGAAAACGATATCCGGGATGGTGGAACCTCTGTCTCACTTCTCGACTTCTCTGGTGGGGTGAAGAAACATCAGGAAGGGCCGCCAACTGGATATCAGCCAATAGACCTCAAGGATGTGTTCCAAGGAGAAGCCAGGGACAGATTTGATCAAGACCCCGTGATGGAAGCAGGGCTAATGGAAGGCAGTTTCTTGCATCGGGGTAATATGCAAATAAAAAATAAAAAGCTTCTGCATAGTGCAGGTAAACCAGGGATTTTTATTTCTAAAAATACCATACAAAAAATGGATAAAAGTGATCACAATTGAAATAAAATCTAAGCAGCGTAAGGAAGGGGAGATCGTCCGACGCGTTTCGACAAAGAGGGTCTTCAACAAGGGCATGTTTATTCACTGGAAATCTCAGCGTCAACTGCTGGTACTTTCCATTTTTTGGAGAATTTCTCCTCCAGGGGATAGAGAATTAAAATCTCTTAGGAGGGAGAAAATGCTTATCCGGGTGATCGCATTCAGCAAAAATAAGCTGTTCTAGTAATGCATGTGCAGGAAACGCATGCAAAGGTTGAGAAGGTTTTAAGGAACCCAAGAAAGAAACTGAGCTTTCAGGAGACTCCGTTAGGGGTAGCTTGAAAGTGGAACGAGCAATTTCTCAGATTGAGAGGCTGAAAAAGGTTCATCTACCGTTTCCTCCGCAGTGGAATCATCGGTTTGTTTTTCCTCCTGATCGACTGAGGGTAACTCCTCATCCTCTGCCCACTGTTCCCCTTGCAAAGGTTGTGAAGTGGGGGAGGGGGATGTAGCATGCTTCCTGTCCATTTGAATGGAGGATGCTATTAAAGCCGCTAATCTTCCTTCCAGACCCTGCAGGGTGGAGGAAAGGACATCTTCAGTCACGTATACAGGGGCTGAGATGTGAGAAGCAGTTGCGCCATCAATTCGTTCCAGTGGTTCACCCTGGCCTGCCATAACTGGTAATTCAGGCAAGGATGACAGCGTGGAAATGCGTCTCGAAATCCTAACGCCTGGGGTGACACCTTTTACTTTTATGGTCTTTGTGGTGTCTTTTTTGGTAGGCATAGTCCTAAGCACAAAAACAGAGGCACTATACAATTGCACTTAATCGCTGAACATAGTCATGACATTTAAAGCCACTATAAAGTTCAGCCTAGTGCTGGGGAAAAAAAGTGTCCTTCCTGATAGGACTAGAATACCAGCTTTCAACCCTCAAACCCTCACATGTCCCACAGCTCCTGTCTCCCTGTGTGCAGGCTGTTTGTTTCCTCTTCATCAGCCGAGGAGAGACTGTCACAGCTGTAGTTTTATCTGTTTATGCCTGCCGTGCGTCCCCATGGACATTCAGGGCACCGCGCTTAGGCCCCGCCCCCTCCAAAAAATTCTGCCCCTTTTTACATTTGAAAATGTTCCCAACAGACCCAAGGGGAGGGGCAGAGGCACACACAACAGTAACAGCATTCAACAGTTAATAATATTAGCAGTGCCAGTGGGACCTCCGCAACCCCCCGGAGGGGGTAGGTAATGTAAGGAGGTACACCGCTGATGTCCCCCCTAACCCTCAGGTCCCTTCAGGGGGGAGAAAAGAAAACATTTGGCATTTTTTTACCTGAGAGGAATCCCCCTGCACGTGCTGCTGCGGCCATACACAGACTGACTGAGCTTTACAATGAAGACAACAGAGTAAAGTATGTGCATAGACTCCCTCTAGTGGAGAATTAAGGCATGACATTTTTTCCCTAATGGAAGAATGCATAGGTGTTTTTAGTACCCAAGTTTCTTCCCTTACCTTATCCCCGCTGCAGGATTTGCTGAATTAACAGACAATCCAACCTTCACCCATCACGGCGGGCTGCATTTAGCAAACCTTCAAGGACCGGGGCTAAAACGGAGTTCCAACTCCCTTGGACCTGTAAAGCACCCCATCAGGAAAGCTTTAGGTAATGTAGCAAGACCTAAGCCCTGGGTTCCTGGGGTCCAGCCCTACAAAGAGAGGCATTACAGACAAAACCTCGTGCTTCGGATAATGGCACTTTGGCTGGATCTGGTCTATGGAGGCTATTTAAATCCAGCATGGATCCCTCCTGAAGCTCCTCAGAGCACATCTTCACCCGTGACCAACACCTATAGCCTATAGGGAGTGAACTTCTTGTATTGGGTATACCAGTGTCCATCACCTGAAGGTGGCCTATAACCCATTAAGTAATTACTTAAGGCTCTGTGTCCCATGATGTACGATAAAGAAAAGTAATTAACGGTATATATTGTTGTACAACTCTACATTTCTGCTTCATTAGATGGAGTCTTTCCTGACACACAAGATATGGGAGAGTGCGTATTTTCATAAATTCCCAAGTTTAGCTCTGTAGGATGTTTGAGAGGGAGCGTGGCCAATAAGAATCCTAATATTTCAGCCTACGCGGGCAATTGGAGCGTACCAATTTTTTAATCGTTTAGAATGCCTTGATTTTAGCTTGTTTGTTTTTATTGTGCTTTTTTGTTTCCTTTTTTTTTTTTTTTGCTATGCAATTGAGCCTGGGTATGCCCATGCCCAATAGGCTCTGATATGTACTGTTAACTTAGAAACCTGCAATAAAAAAGAGAGACCTCAGAGGACCCTGCACTCTGTTGAAGCTAACCAAGCGCAGATCGCTTCCAGCTTAATTTGCTGCAGGGCCAATCAGATGATTGTTCTCTGCTCTATTCTGCTGACAGTTTATGCTCTATTCTGCTGACAGTTTATGAACATCCTAGGCTCCCAGGAAGGGCAGTGAAGACTAGCATACTTGGTAGGGGAAAGATGGTACGCTGCGCACCCGTAGAAGTGACCTGTAAAGCCGCCTGTATCGCTTCTGGAAGAAAGTCAACAGTCTGCTAATGAAATGCATACTTGTTCCCATTCCCATCTGCTAAAGCATTTGATGTTTATATGAAAAATGCAATAAAAATATCCTACCAGGTCTATAAATCCATATATAATAATCCCATGAAGTGGGAGCCTTCCACAAATACATAGTTACATATACAATACAATCGATCAAACCCGATTTAAAGAACATTTGATTTAGGCACCACACGCTTCATCCAGCATATAATATAGTGGATGATGTGTTGAGCCTAAGGCCCCTTTCACTTGTGCGACTTGACTGCATGACAAGTCATACCCAATGTTTTCCAATGAGTACTATTCATATCTGTGCGACTTCAAAGTAGTCCCTGCACTACTTTGGTCCGACCTTAACCACTTCAGCCCCGGAGGATTTGGCAGCTCAATGACCGGAGCACTTTTTTACAATTTGGAACTGTGCTGCTTTAACTGGTAATTGCGCGGTCATGCAATGTTGTACCCAAACGAAATTTGCGTCCTTTTTTTCCCACAAATAGAGCTTTCTTTTGATGTTATTTGATTGCCTCTGCAATTTTTTTTTTTTTTTTTGATATAAACGGAAAAAGACCAAAAATTTGGAAAAAAAATTTTAAAAAAATTAATAAACTCAATTTTTGTCATAATTTGGGCCAAAATGTATTCAGCCACATGTCAATAAGCGTATATTTATTGGTGTGCGCAAAAGTTATAGCTACTACTAGGGTACATATAGTCTACAAACTAGGGTACATTTTCTGGAATTTAAGCAGCTTTAAGTTTGACTTCCTATCTCATTTCTTGAGGTGTTAAAATGGCAGGGCATTACAACCCCCCCCCCCCAAATTGCTGAGAGGCATGCTGAGCCCATTGAATATTTTTTTTTTTTTCACAAGTGATTGAAAAATGACGACAAAAAAAAAAAAAAAAATACACAAAGTTGTCACTAAATGATATATTGCTCAAACATGCCATAAGCATATGTGGAATAACTCCCGAAAATACATTCTGTTGAATACGGGGATACCATACGTGTGAGACTTTTTGGGAGTCTAGCCGTGTACAGGACCCAGAAAACCAATCACTGCCTTCAGGCTTTCTAAGGGCGTAAAATGGTGATTTCACTTCCTCACTACCTATCACAGTTTCGGAGGCCATGAAATCACAAGATAGCACAAAACCCCCCATTTTGGAAGGTAGACACCCCAAGCTATCTGCTGAGAGGCATGTTGAGTATTTTGCAGATCTCACTTTTGTCACAAAGTTTTGAGAATTGAAAAATGTTTTCTTTTCTTTCTTCATTTTCAAAAATAAATGAGATCTGCAAAATACTCACCATGCCTCTTAATAGCAAATATCTTGGGGTGGCTACTTTCCAAAATGGGGTCATTTGGGGGGAAGTTGTGCTATCTGGACATTTCAGGGCCTCCGTAACTGTGATAGGTAGTGAGGAGTAAAATCACAATTTTACGCCTTTAGAAATCCTGAAGGCGGTGATTGGTTTTTGGTGTTTTGTACGTGGCTAGGCTCCCAAAAAGTCCCACACATGTGGTATCCCCGTACACAGGAGAAGCAGCAGAATGTATTTTGGGGTCTAATTCCACATATAACCATGCCAGGTTTATACAATATATCATTTAGTGACAACTTTGTGTAAAAAAAAAAAAAAAACTTAATTTTCCCGCAACTTGTGGCAAAATCTAAAATATTCCATGGACTCAACATGCCTCTCAGTAAATAGCTTGGAGTGTCTACTTTCCAAAATGGGGTCATTTGGGGGTGTTTGAACTGTCCTGGCATTTTATGCACAACATTTAGAAGCTTATGTCACACATCACCCACTCTTCTAACCACTTGAAGACAAAGCCCTTTCTGACACTTTTTGTTTACATGAGAAAATATTTTTTTTTTGCAAGAAAATTACTTTAAACCCCCCAAACATTATATATATATTTTTTTTTTTAAAGCAAAGGCTCTACAGATTAAAATGATGGGTGTTGCAATTTTTTTTTTCACACAGTATTTGTGCAGCGATTTTTCAAATGCAATTTTTTTGGGAAAAAACACACTTTTTAATTTTAATGCACTAAAACACACTATATTGCCCAAATGTTTGATGAAATAAAAAAGATGATCTTATGCCGAGTACATGGATACCAAACATGACATGCTTTAAAATTGCACACAAACGTGCAGCGGCGACAAACTACATACATTTTTAAAAGCCTTTTACAGGTTACCATTTTAGATTTACAGAGGAGGTCTACTGATAAAATTACTGCCCTCGATCTGACCTTCGCGGTGATACCTCACATGCATGCTGCAATTTCTGTTTACATATGACACTAGACCGATGCTTGCATTCGCCTTTGCGCGTGAGCACGGCGGGACGGGTGCTTTAATTTATTTTTGCTTTTTTATAATATTTTTAAACTGTTCCTTTTTTATTTTATCAAGATCTCAGGGAATGTAAATATCCCCTATGATAGCAATAGGTAGTAACAGGTACTTTTTTTTTTTTTTTTTTTTTTTTTTTTTTCTTTTCTTTTCTTTAAATTGGGGTCTATTAGACACTAGATCTCTCCTCTGCCCTCAAAGCATCTGACCACACCAAGATCGGTGTGATAAAATGCTTTGCCAATTTCTCAATGGCGCTGTTTATATCCGGCGAAACCGAAGTCACGAAATGCTCGTAGCTTCCGGTTTCTTAGGCCATATAGATGATTGGAGCCGCTCTGGTCTCTGATCAGCTTTATGGTCAGCTGGCTGAACCACCGGCTCCCTGTTGGGACAGGAGAGCCCGAGAAAACCATGGAAGACGTGGGGGGGGGGGATGTTCCCTCCCACTGCTTATAAAAGCAGTCCAGAGGGTAATTAGCTGCTAGGATTGCTTTTACATGAAAGTTGACCGCTGGCTGAAAAGAATGATACCGGGATGATACCTAAAACCTGCAGGCTTCATTCTGGTATAACCACTCAAAGTCCAGCAACATACCAGCACATTGCTGGTCCTTGTTGGGCATACATTGCAATGTTCTTTTTTTCATGCAGTCTGTGGGGTGAACGAAAAAGATTGATCGGTGGGTATGCCCACCATTAGAATACCGCCCTTCATCCACCCACTTCTAATGATGGGCATACATGCACCATTTTTTTTTTTTTTTTTAAACACTGCTGGTGAAATCCCCTTAGACAGCGCTGAAGTCACGGCTTTGCGTATCGTGGGAGCAAATGCTGTTGCTGTCAAGATGCATAAACCTGTGCTGCAGCTGAATGGCGTACCTGCTAAGCAAATGATGGTTAACAATAAAACAAAGTAACATTACAGTATAACGGTAAGACTTACCATGCCTGCAAAGCAAATACAATAAAACATACTAAAAATAAAACATTGCAATCTGTGCCTAAAAAATATATGCCGAAGCATGGGGGAAATACGCCCCTAATGTTAGGAGCAAATCGCTCCTCCACCCCTGCCCCCATGCTTCGGCATATATGATCTTATTTTTTTAACTGTGGTGGTGAAATCACCTCCGACAGCGCTGGAGTCACGGCTTTATGTATCGTGGGAGCAAACGCTATTGCTGTCAAGATAAATAAACCCGTGCTGCAGCTGAATGGCGTACCTGCTAAGCAAATGATGGTTAACAATAAAACAAACATTACAGTATAACATACCATACCTGCAAAGCAAATACAATAAAACATAGTAAAAATTAAAACAGAGAGAGAGAACGATAGGTGTAGAACAATAGTGAGCGGACAGTAGAGAGGGAATGTAAGAGAGAGAACAGAGAGAAGAAAAATACAACCACAACCATTTTTGGCTTTTTTATTTTTTTTGTATGTGTTTTTTTTTTTTTTCACTTTTATAAAAACTGTAAAAAAAAACTATAAACTGAATGTTGCAGATTAGGGTCTCTCAAAATGTGATGGCCATCACATCTTTTGAGACCCTGTGTAGGTGTGCCTATGACTGTGTGGTGCTGTACCCTACACTACTACTCAACTAGTGTGTGGTAGCATTCGTAACAGTCACCAATGCAAAGACCAGGTTGGTCAGGACAGGAGGGACAATAAAAGCAGGTGTCACGCCTAAATCTGCGCTTTCTACAGACACGACATCTTCTTTAGGGGTTTCTTTGGGTAGGGGTACCAGAGATGACATGCGGAAAATGCCTCTCATGCAGCCGGCTTACTGCATTTGGATTGGAAGTTGGGCAAAAGCACCGTCTGGAAACAGAAGGGCTCTGATCTCTTCCTGGAATTTAAGGAAGGATCCAGTTCGTCCTGAAGCTTTGTATAGCACAAAAGCATTCAGCAAAGCCAATTGAAATAGTTGCTGTAGGAATTTGGACCGTCGTGTCTGCGTGAAGGGAGGACAGAACGAAAACATTCTTATTATCCCTCTACTTCACAGCGAGTATATTATTACATCTCAAGCAGGCTCTCTTCCCCAGCCTAAGACGGGAATCTACAAGCCGCTGGGGTAAGCCCCGGCAATTGGATCGCATGGTGCCACATCCGCCAATTTGATGATCAAACAAGTGACTAAAAAGTGGCACACTTGTGTAATAATTGTCCACATACAAGTGGTACCCCTTTCCAAATAAGGGTGACACCAAGTCCCACACAATCTTACCAGTGCTCCCTATGTAGTCAGGGCAGTTCTCCGGCTCTACGTAACTATCTCTTCCCTCGTAAACCATAGAACTATATGTATAGCCTGTTGCCCTGTCACAGAGCTTATACATCTTGACCCAGTATCTGGTACGCTTGCTGGGAAGATACTGTTTGAATGACAAGCGGCCAGAAAACTTAATCAGGGACTCATCAACGCAGACAACTTGATGGGGAGTAAACAAGGCTGCAAAACGTTGGTTGAAGTGGTTTACGAGTGGCCTGAATTTTGTAGAGCCGATCAAATTCAGGGTCACCCCGAGGACGACAGAGTTCATTATCGTTGAAATGCACGAACCGCAAGATCTGCTCATATCGTGTCCTGGTCATGGAGGCAGAGAAAACGGGCGTATGGTGAATTGGGTCAGTGGACCAATATGACTGCAACTCACTCTTTTTAGTTACGCCCATGAAGAGGGATAGGCCCAGGAAGGTCTTAAATTCGTAGATCGTAATAGATCTCCAATCTCTGCCAAGGGTCAGCTGGGGATTAGTGGCGATGAATTGACCAGCATATAAATTGCTTTGGTCCACAATAGATCTATAGAGATCTTCGGTGAAAATCGGTGAATAAAAATCAAGTGATGTAAAATCAACTGTTTCCACCTGAATTCCGGGTTGGCCAGTGAATGGGGGAAGTACGGGTGCTACAGAAGTGGTGGGTTCCAAATTAGGATTGGTGAATGCAGCAGGAAGGGCACTATGGGCTTGACTGGCCTGTGTTTGTCTTCTTCTTGGTGGCAGCGGGACACTACTCGTGCTTGCCACCTCGCCGGTTTGAACTGCACTTATGGGACTTGCAACGTCACCAAATGTTACTGCAGTGCTGGATGTACGACCAGAATTTACTAGGCTGCTGGTGTTTGCCAGTTCACCAGAAGGATGAGCAGCTCTAGTACTGGCTCTCTGCTCCATACGAGGGACTTGCGGTTCTTACACCTCAACGATAGCAGAAGAACGGGGTCTGGTACGCCTGACCTTGGCAGGGACCTCAACTCCGTCAGAGCTATCTGTCAGGGTGTCGCTGCTGTTTACAGGTTCGTATTCTGAGCCTGAATCAGACTGATTAGTGACTTCCTCTTCACTATATCTGTCATGCTCAGAAATTTACTGGTACAGACTCACAGGTAAAAAAGCACCTGACTGTCAGCGACTGATTCAAGCGCTACCAAAAAAGCTGTTGGCGTTCGCAGGGATCAGGTCTGACTCTGCGAATGTGTTTTGTAAGTGACAGTGATCGATTGATACTGCACTTGGGTGGGCTGGGCTTGTAGGAGGGGCTAAAAGCAGGTGCTATCTGGGCTGATCCCGCTAACACTGCATTTTTGGGAGCCCTAAACTGCTGGGGACGCTAGTATTGATCTGATCAGACACTGTACTACTAAGGGAGTTGTATGGTGCGTATGTGGGTGTTAGCGCTACTGGCATTGATCTGACGTTGCCTGAGGCGACGCAGACCGTATCTGATGCTAAAACCTACCTTAGATTGTAAGCTCCTTGAGGGTAGGGACTGATGTGAATGTACAATGTATATGTAAAGCGCTGCGTAAATTGACAGCGCTATATAAGTACCTGAAATAAAAAAAAATAAATAAAAAACCTAACTTTGATCACCCGCGGGGTAATCGGGGGGTTAAACCTTTATTGGGTAAAATACGGCGGGTGCCCTGACGCTATAAAAAAAAAATCGAGCTAAACTGTAACCCGTGATGCTTATACTGTGATCACAGGTGACAGGGTAATCAAAGGGTTAAACCTTTATTGGGGGGGGGGTTGGGGGGGTCCCTAGACCTATCGGGGGCCTAAGAATAATTACCATAACACTGATTAGTGTCACTAATGAGACCAGTACAATGATCCAAAAAAAAATCTAAACGCTGCACTGGGTGACACGGTGACAGGTGGTGAAGGGGTTAACTGGGGGGGTGATCGGGGGGGTGAATTATGTGCCTACGTGACCTGGTGTCAGTGTAGTGTTGTGCAACTCACTCTGAGATGTCTTCTCTCCTTGGTCTGAAACGGAAAAGACCGACACGAGGTGAGATGATATCACTTCCCCTGAGGTGCGACTTGAGGTCCATAAACCTTAAGATTACACAGGCATTGCTTCAAGTCGCATCAGAATCGTGCGACTTTCATGTGCCCCCCCCCCCCCCAGGAGAGCAGGCTGAGTTCTCAGCACAGCCAAAAAGCTGACCTGAACAAAATTGTGCTTTGTACTGGGCCAGTCAACCAATGTGCCATTACTTATTTTTACACTTGCATATTAAATCTGCTATTTCTCATAAATCAAGTATTTCCACTTTTGCAGTCAAATTTGAGAAAACCGCACAATGTTTATGCGTTCCCCCGTCACACAGCATACCTGTTTATTAAAAAATATAAATAAATGTTATTACCATTTCTTACTCTTCCTTTTTTTTTTTTTTTTTTTAAGATGTTTCTAATGAGAAGGTGTCATGGCTTCTTCTTGCAGGGATTTAGGTTTTAAGTTTAATTTTATTTTAATTTTAAGTTTAAAATTATTTTTTTTTGCTAGAAAATTACTTAGAACTCCCAAACATTATATATATTTTTTCGAACACCCTAGAGAATAAAATGGCGGTCGTTGCAATACTTTGTCACACTGTATTTGCGCAGCGGTCTTACAAACGCACTTTTTTGGGAAAAAATACTTTTTTGAATCAAAATAAGACAACAGTATAGTTAGCTCAATTTTATATTGTGAAAGATAATGTTACTCCGAGTAAATTAATACCCAACGTGTCACGCTTTAAAATTGCGCCTGCTCGTAGAATGGAGACAAACTTTTACCCTTAAAAATCTCCATAGGCGATGTTTAAAAATTTCTACAGGTTACCAGTTTTGAGTTGGAGGTCTAAGGCTAGAATTATTGCTTTTTCTTTTTTTTTTCTTTTTTATTTTGACAGTCTCTTTAAAAAAAAAAAAAAAAAAAAAGGGTCACTTTTATTCCTATTACAAGGAATGTAAACATCTCTTGTAATAGAAAAAAAGCATGACAGGACCTCTTAAATATGGGATCTGGGGTCAAAAAGACCCCTGATCTATCGGCAGCTGGGCATCCACGGGAAAGGACGCAATCGTCTCCGCTGCTCTGGTAAGCGGTGGAGACGCCTGGAGCGTGGCGGGAGTGGAGTGGGCACCTCTGCCGCCACCGATTTTAAAAGTGATCTCGCAGTGAATCCACCGCGGAGACCACTTTTATCCTAAAGAGAAACACAGAGCGTTCTCGAAAATACCGGGGTTATGGCAGCTAGCTTCTGCTTGTGCGGTTCTTATTAGAATATTCTCATAAATACTTGAATAAAAATGCCATAGTTCCATCTTGGCATATTATGGACCATGGAGGTTTTACATTGATATCTATGCTAATATTCTTAGTTGGATCTCCGTTTGTATAGTGTCCACATATTTTAAATGATGTCTGAGATGTATACATATGTCTCTTTTGGTGGTTGGGATATTTTAGATGGAAATTCTGTGTACAAAGGTATATTCGAGATTGTCCAATTTGGTAAACATCACCCAAGACTTCTTTATACATTGTTTGAGTATGGTGTATTCTTGCCTTGGAAAGCTAGTTGATGTTGGCCAGTTTTCACGTTTTTATTACTGGTCCAATGATCCTTCAATTCTATTTGGCGACCATAAAAAAAAATTTCTCCTTGGCTTTAATTGAGCTAGAAGGTACATAGTCATTGTTCTTTTCCCAGTTCTGCCAACAGCTGGTTTACAGACCTCCATCAGAGTAAAAAAAAAAACACAGGATGTCTCGGGTTGAAAACTTGGGTGACTTGTGTCATGAAGTTTGACCTTTTGTCTCTAGGACCCGTACAGTCTTAAACATCCATTTTGAAATTGTGAAAATATATTTATTTCTTCACAATAGTTCTGACAATTTGTAAATGTATGTTTTGTAGCAGTCTTTCCTTAATGTGACCAAACAAGAATATAAACTGTTCTTTAACGTGTACTTGTTTTTGTGTTTTCCATTGTAGGGAATTGTCCTATATTAAAATCATGGATGTTGGCCGCAGATATCTAGTTAACCATGTTATGGATCATATCCAAAGCAGGATTGTATATTACCTTATGAATATCCATGTGACTCCACGCTCCATATATCTGTGCCGGCACGGGGAAAGTGAGCTTAATATTAAGGGCAGGATTGGTGGAGACTCTGGGCTCTCCATCCGAGGCAAAGAGGTAATTTATAGTGATATGTAGAATAAGTATTTCTCACTCTGCCATTCTCCATTCACCTGTGTCCTGTAATGTATAAGTAAGGACAGCCCTGTATAACACTTTCCACTCTAGCAAGCTGTGATAGGAGAAAACCACAAGACCGTAGCTGGACCCCGCCAGGAAGAAAGTGTAGGGCTGTCCTGTAATATATATTGTCTCCTGGGCACTGGACTCTGCATTAGGTGCCTACCTAGGACTTTCGTCACAACTGGCATCGGTGAAGTCCAGTTTTTTTTTTTTTTTTTTTATTTGGTGCCATTTTTTTGAGTTGCTGGACTTTTGGGCCTTAACTCTTCCTGATCTGCAGTGTATGGTCATAAGTATTTCTAGTGGTATATTCCTTGCACTCTATGGCAAATCATAGGTGCATGGGGGAGAGTGGGGCCATTGGGTTCTGCCAGCCTATGCTTAGCTAATGGCTCAGGGAGATTCAGCAATCCTAAACTGTTCTACCACTCCCATTCTTCCCTCACTCCCTTCAGGGTTAATACTACTCCTACTTGTCATGAGAGGTATTTTCTGCCGCAGTGTCTGAATTTATGGGGAAATTTTCAGATCTGTTCGAGGCCTGATCCTCCCATCACAGTCCATCTCTGCTCTTTCTCTGGCTACTTCAGCAGAGTATAAAGTTACCCCAGAGGTTTATGCAGCATCAGATTTGAAACCATTTATTGGAGACAAAACATTGTCAGAAAAAACATTTGTAAAATGTATCAACCCTCCACCAAATAACGTTAACTAAAAAGCCACCTTGAGGCTCTAAAGAAGTTTGCTTAAACAAGCTTGTCATTTAGAAGGGATACAATCGTGTCACAAAGGTTTATAATATTGCTCAATGAGCAGGATACATGATTGATATCCCAATCTGTGTTCATGGGCCCAGTGTGTGCTTGCTTCTTTTAGTTAATAACGTTGTTATTTGGTGACAGGTGGAGGTTTGATACATTTTACAATGTTTTTTCTGACCATGTTTTGTGTCCAATAAACTGTTTAAGTTTTGATACTGCAAAAGCGTCTGGGGTCACTTTATACCTGCTTTCCTTGGTAATTCTCCCATTAATAATAGTCTTTGCTTGTCATTTGGTATGTAGACCCACCCCACCTGAGGGGGAATGACAAATGCTTCAAAAGTCCCTAGTGATTCCCATTGATAAGGGTGAGACCTTTCTTCAGCATACTTCAGCAGAGTATAGTATCTTGTTCAGAGGACCTGATACATGAAGTTCACTCTGATATCTCACAGATATTATTATCCTTATTAATGCAGTGCACATATACCTTGGCCTAACGCAACCTGCGTCTGCCTTTCCATCAGTCACCAGGCTGAGTTTCCTCAAAATGCCTCAACAAAATCTTAATGGTCCCTAATGAGAATGTTTGTTTTAGTATTTAAGGACACGTTGGATAAAAGGTTAGAAACCCTTTCCAAGGCCTAGTTCACCCTAGCAGGTCCTGCTCTGCAACTGCCATTGCGATTGTGTCTGTCTGCCAGATTCTAACTGTGTGGCCAAGAACATAGTTATGGACCCTGTATCTATAAGGGGCCCCTCTGTCCTCCCAACAACTGGCGCTCTTAGCTGTGACCCTGTGCTGTTGTGTTGATGAGATGCACTTCACCAGGTATCCAGGATGGGTCTCCTTTCAATACATATGAGGATTCTTTGGCTCAAAGGTTGGCATGCTGGAGATCAGCTGGTGATATAAAGAGCCAAACAAAAGAAAAGAAAAATAATGCAATCGCCACATCCTAGGACTGGTAAAATTCAATCTATTACGTTTTTGTTCTTGGGCTTAGATACTTTAAATTGTTCATTAACTTGTGTGCTTGTATACAGAAACTTTGTACAGTATAAATTGGGAGAATGCGCAAACTGAATATCCTAGCTCTGAGACAGGCACTATGTTGTGTGCTGCCCATAGAAGACCTGTTCAGAGAATTGCAGCATTTTTTGTAGTCTGTAGAAAATCTTGTTCGTTATTTATTCATATGATGTAAGACCTTGTGAAATGGATAGATGCATGATAAGAGGAGGGTAAAAGTCCTTACTTGTTCAGAATGAGATATCTCCTGCCTAGCTTTCTTAACCTCTAAGAAGATAAGGTGATAATTTAGTTTGCTTTGCAACGTGGAACTCGAAGTCATCCAAGACCAAGGTAATCTTTGCAAGTTCCAGCCTAGTGACGTCTACTGTACAAGACATACACTATTGGCATGAGACATGGGCCCATGCCAGTTTGTGTTAAAAAAGACTAGATACTGAAATAATTATTAATTTATGTGAACAAGAATATACACTCATGTCTGTGGAACTGGTAGCAGTTCCTGGAAACTGACAGATGAGGTCATACACAATCCTAGTGTGGTTTGTTTGTTTTTTTTTGTTTTCTGTCCTGTGCACGCTCCCTGTACTCCACTGATGCACCTCACTGCTACTAGCATAGAGTGAGCAGTGCTGTTATTTTTGGTCACATAATCTGCTTTGTGTACTCAATAGAGCTGAATGTGTCTGCATGAAGATGTGTAGTCCATTTTGGGGGTGAGCAGGAAAGAGTGGCCAAGTTCATACACAAAGGGGGCATGGAGTAACCACCCTCGAACAGGAATTCTGAGAACAGTAGAAAAAAAAAACGTATTTGAAAGTTTAAATAAAGGAAAAGAGAAGGTACAGTCTAGTTATATTTGGACATACTGCATTTATTTTATAAAAACGTGAGTTTAGTGTCCCCATGCCCGCCAAAGTGAACTAGATTTTCAGTAACTGTGCTCACCCATGCACAGATGCATGGAAATTGCAGGAACCGACTTTGCTAAATTCAAGTGATGCAAAAAAAAAAAAAATTGAATAATGCAAATAACAAGTAATGAAAAATAAATATAACTTGCTGCATACTGGCTCTGTATTTAGTATTTAGTCTGTTGAACAGACCCTGTTACCAACTTAAAGAGGAAGTAAACTTCCTCTGCAAACTTTAGGTATATAATAAGGCTTACCTATAGGTATTGAAAATCTCTCCTAAACCTGTACAGTTTAGGAGATATTTTCAGTGCTTGTAGCCAGTGACATCACTCTGAAGGAACGGCCCACGGGTGCTGTTCCTTCCAAGCTGTGATCGGCAGCTCCCGCACGCATGCACGGGAGTGATGTCATCGCGGCTTCGGCCAATCACAGCGCCGGAGAACGCAAGAAGCTCCGGGAAAGATGTCGGCCTTGACAGTGATATGCGGGGACTGCTGCAAAATAAAATTTTCTAAAAATGTTATTTGGCTCTACATTATACACAGGACTCTGTGCATCATATACCAGGCTGTACATTATACACAGGACTCTATACATCATATACCACGATCTACATTATACACCTAGACCGCCAACCTATAGGAACAGACCGTGCGGTGAAAACATGATGATAAAAATCGAGAACCACTTTTGGAAGTGAAGAAAAATGCTGGTCATTCGTGGGGGGCAGTGGGTCTCGCACAGGTGCTGTGGAGAACGGCTGGTATAAGTGAGATAGGAGAGCCTGTGAAGCGATGACATGCAGGAGGGATGTCTGTCTGCTCCTTCACATCCCATCGGCGGATCCTGTCATCTACCATACAGCCTGGACATCTCGCAGCCGCAGACGTCCATCTGAACAACCTGTTACTTCATCTGAAGCCTCACTCATACCAGCCATTCTCCACAGCACCTGTGCGAGACCCACCGCCCCCCCACAAATAACCAGCATTTTTCTCCACTTTTGGAAGTGGGATTTTCTCCATTTCTATCCTTCTTTCTTTTTCTTTTTTCTTTTTTTTTTTTTTTTTGTCTCGTGTTTTCACCGCACTGTCTGTTAACGCCCTCTTCCTCCATTCACAATTATCCTCTGAGGTTATCAGGACCTATTTTTTCAGAGGAGCCAGAGGAGCTGCCTCCACTTGTGTTCCATCTGCTCTTATTTTACACAGTAGCGCTGTAGTTCCTTAGCTTTTTTTTCTACCAAATTCATTTCCATAGCTGAGACATTTCTGAATTTACTGCCAAAGGTCTCTTAATGTTCCTTGGTGTCAAGGCAAGCAGAACTGCATCCAGAACTACTATTGTGAATAACTCAAAACTGAACATCCTCCTAAAAACAACCCATGGTTTTACTAGCCAATATTCAAACCCCAGCATTGGAGTAGTGGCTAGGGAGCTTACCCTGGCTCTCCCTGACCAGGATGCAGAGCCTGAAACAGACTGATACAGCTTCTGACCATACCCAACATCTTCCTCTTTAATTTTAAGATTTTCTCTGATTTTAAAATCGTCTCGGATGCAAAGTTCAGAACACTGCAAGTAGATTTTAAGTCAATCAATATCCGGATCTGTTTTGACAATCTTAACAGGCAAAAGCATCAAGTGGTTCTCAAGCAAAAAATCAGACATAGATCCTCTATCTGTTGACTGTAGATATTGCTAGGTCCAAGCACTGGGGGTTTCAACATTACCATCATATTCTTCCCCAAATAGGCACCGCTTGGGCCGTGCATTCCATCCACGGACTGGTGGCGTCACTTCCGGTTTCTCACTGGCACAGAGAAACTGGAAGTGATGCCGCGGCTCTGAGGGAAAGCACTGCCTGCCAGTGCCAATCAAAAAAACACACAATGCATGGAGTGTTTAGGCGCAGTGCACCACAAGGCAGCAAAAAACAGGCAAAAGACATGTCTCGTCTGCAATCGTGTGATTACATTGACGTCACGCTTCCCATGCACTGTTTCCGGCACCCGTGCGCCTCCTATGGACGGGCCACCACTGCACTATTCATATATTTATTTTTTTCACCAGCAATGTGCTTTTAACTGCCGATGCCTAGTTTCGGTAGTTTCAGGCCTTTTAGATTTCTACACGAGGGAGGCTTTCTACACGAGGGAGGCTTTCTACACGAGGGAGGCTTTACCAGGTATATAACATGCACATACAATTGTGCTCATAAGTTTACATATCCTGGCAGAATTTATCATTTCTTGGCCATTTTTCAGAGAACATGAATATTGACACTCAAACACTTCTTTCTCTCGTGCTTCGTGTTTGACTGAAGCCATTTATTATCACTCAACTGTGTTTACTCTTTTTAAATTGTAATGGTAACAAACTACCCAAATGACCCTGATCAAAAGTTTACATACCCCGGTGATTTTGGCCTGATAACATGCACACAAGTTGACACACAGGGGTTTAAATGGCTATTAAAGTTAACCATCCTCACCTGTGATCTGTTTGCTTGTAATTAGTGTGTGTGTTTTTATAAAAGTTCAATGCGTTTCTGGACTCCTGACAGACCCTTGCATCTTACATCCAGTGCTGCACTTACACTTCTGGATTCTGAGTCATGGGGAAAGCAAAAGAATTGTCAAAGGATCTGCGGGAAAAGGTAGTTGAACTGTATAAAACAGGAAAGGGATATAAAAGATACCCAAGGAATCGAGCATGCCAATCAGCAGTGTTCAAACTCTAATCAAGAAGTGGAAAATGAGGGGTTCTGTTGAAAAGAAACCAAACCACGGTCCGGTAGACCAACTAAAATTTCTGCCAGGAAATTGTTCGGGATGCAAAGAAAAACCCACAAATAACTTTAGGTGAAATACAGGACTCTGAAGACATGTGGTGTGGCTGTTTCAAGATGCACAATAAGGAGGCACTTAAAGAAAGATGGGCTGCATGGTCGAGTCACCAGAAGAAAGCCATTACTACGAAAATGCCAGAAAGTAGCCCGTTTACAATATGCCAAACAGTTGAGTTGCATCTTGATATAGCGCGCTCATTTACCCCGAAGGATCACAACGCGCTTACAAACACATACAAATACACATACAGTACTAGGCAAATTTATGGAGAGGATCTGCTTAACCAACCAGTATGTCTTTTGGAGTGAGGGAGGAAACCGGAGTACCCGGAGGAAACCCATGCAGGCACAGGGAGAACATGCAAACTCCAGGCAGATGGAGTCGTGGTTGGGATTTGAAACAGCGACCCCATTGCTGCTAGTTGAAAGTGCTAACCACTACACCACTATGCTACAAAGATACGAGCCTCAAACCTTCTGGCTCTAAGTCATTTGGAGTGATGAGACCAAAATGTTAGCTTTTTGGTCACAACCATAAACGCTAGATTTGAAGAGGAGTCAACAAGGCCTATGATGAAGGGTACGGAGGTAGATTGCTGATGTTTTGGGGATGTGTGAGCTACCAATGCACAGGAAATTTGGTCAAAATTTTGGCAAGATGAATGCAGTATGTTATCAAAAAATACTAATGGAACATTTGCATTTATCAGCCAGGAAGCTGCGCATGGAACGTACTTCAACATTCCAACATGACAGTGATCCAAAACACAAGGCCAAATCGACCTGTCATTGGCTACAGCAGAATAAGGTGAAGGTTCTGGAGTGGCCATCTTGGTCTCCTGACCTCAATATCATTGAGTCGGGGAGATCTCAGACATGCAGTTCATGCAAGACAGCCCAAGATTTTACAGGAACTGGAGGCTTTTTGCCAAGAGGAATGGGCAGCTTTACCATCTGAGAAGATAAAGAGCCTCATCCACAAATGCCACAAAATACTTCAAGCTGTCATTGATGTTAAAGGGGGCAATACATGGTATTAAGAACTGGAGTATGTAAACTTTTGATCAGGGTCATTTGGGTAGTTTCTGTTGCCGTTATGATTTAAAAAGAGTAAACAGTTGATTGGTAATAAATGGCTTCAGCCAAACTAACCATGAGTGGAAAAAAGTTTTTATCATTCATATTCTCTGAAAATTGGCCAAGAAATCATAAATTCTGCCAGGGTATGTAAACTTATGAGCACAACTATGTTTTGAATTCACATATAATCCTATGGGAAGATTGTTGAAATTAATTGACTCTTTAAATGTATACCATTTGCCTTAATTTGCTAAGCAACTGAAGGGTCTGAAAACATATTTGGTAATTTATGCTTACAGACATTAAAGTTGTTGTTAACCCACTTTTATTACATGGTCTTGTCCTCTCTGCACCAGTTTTAATAATTGTGCCTGTGTTTTGTAAAAAAAAAAAACTAAGAATGTACCTGTGCGACATCTGCCGGGGAGGAGGGGGAAGAGAGCGCCGAGCCGCCGTCAATCAGCTGAGTGGCGGGAGCGGACTGACGGAATCGCGGAACACGATGTCAGGGCTCAGCAGCCATGATTATCGTGGTCTGTTTGCAGAGGGGAGGGTATAGCCAGGCAGGATCAGCCAGGTATTTCAGGTGATACGGGGGTCCAAATGACACAGCACAAGCACTGTGCTGTATAACATGCTTTAAGGAAACAGGATCTTTATTTTTTATTTTTTTGGGTTAATAAACACTTTGAGGCTGAATAAGTTGAACTCTTTTTGCCTTTGTACAGATTTATATAGATCCTCTTCAAAATAAAGTGCACTGCTTCAGTTAGAAATTATCTGAAAATGGAAGCTGTTCTGGTTCTGCAATTTAATTCTAATTTCACCATGTTGACTAATTTCTCTTTATGATGAAATTTGACTTTTGAATAAGGAAGTGGCAACACAATTGGTGTAATCCATTGTAATCCGGACCTGGTGTAACGTTTTCAATCTGTTGTAACCGTGTGGGTTTTGGACCTTTCTTCATTAAAATTTCCTAATCTTCATAATGAATTTGCAGTTGAGTGGAACTTGGGTCAAACCATATCCTGAAAAGGTGCATCATATCTAATTTTGACATGTCCACCATATATTGCACTCCACAGAAGATTCAACTTTTGCATTAGTTTCCCTATAAAATGTTACTGGGACCTTACAAAAGTTGAATCTGTTTAGTATGAGTGTTAGTCTGTAGTTTGCCTTTAAGTGCAATTGCAGTTTTGTTAAGAGGAACATTAATCCTCCAGTTTCTTGCTTCAGGGTGGCCCCTTTTCTCTTGCAGAATCCTTTGGAGCCACTGTTGCCTGCAGGTAGTTGCGTCTCCCTACAGTTTGTGCATCAGCACTTAAAAAAAAAAAAAAAAAAAAAAAGGATTTTAGCAAATATTGTAAGTTTTTAATAGTGTCCTTTCCCAAAATAAGTTTTAAAGGTCTACCTTCATTAAAGGAGCTACCATCATTAGAACTAGTGCAGTCTGTCTTGTAATGGGAAAAGCTGCAGAATCTGCATCCTTCCATAGAAGAGGATGAGATATAAAGTAAGCTGCTACTGCAAGTGATGCCTGAATTTTGACTTCTATCTTGGTGCAGATGTAAAAAAAAAGCAGTGAACCAATGACACAAGCTGAACATTTCATTAATGGGGGTATTCTGTAATCCAGGAGTGTATGTATATTAATAAATACATATTAAATACATATAAGTCTACACACCCCTGTTAAAATGTCAGGTTTCTATGATGTAAAAAAAGACAAAAATCATTTCAGAATTTTTTCCACCTTTTTTGTGACATATAAACTGTACAACTCAGTTAAAAAAACTGAAATCTTTTGGGGGGGGTGGGGGGCATAAGTGTGCACGCCCTCTTATAACTGGGGGATGTAGCTGTGTTCAGAGTTAAGTAATCACATTCAAATTCGTGTTAAATAGAAGTCAATACACACCTGCAATCATTTAAAGTGCCTCGAATTAACCCCAAATAAAGTTCAGCTGTCCTAGTAGGTCTTTCCTGACATTTTTCTTAGACGCATCCTACAACAAAAGCCAGAGAGCTTCCCCAAAACATCAGAGGGATCACATTGTTAAAAGGTATCAGTCAAGAGAAGGGTACAGAAAAAATTTCCAATGCATTAGATATACCATGGAACACAGGGAAGACAGTCATCATCAAGTGGAGAAAATATGGCACAATAGTGACATTACCAAGAACTGGACGCCCCTCCAAAATTGATGAAATGACGAGAAGAAAACTGGTCAGGGAGGCTGCCAAGAGGCCTACAGCAACATTAAAGGAGCTGCAGGAATATCTGGCAGGTACTGGCTGTGTGGTACTCCCGTATTCTTCATATGTCTGAGCCATGGGGTAGAGTGGGAAGACTGAAGCCTTTTCTTACAAAGAAAAACATCCAAGCCTGGCTAAATTTTGCAAAAACACATCTGAAGTCTCCAAAAAGCATGTGGGAAAATGTTATGGTCTGATGAAACCAAGGTTGAACTTCTTGTCCATAATTCCAAAAGATGTTTGGCACAAACACTGTACATCACCAAAAGAACACCATACCCACAATGAAGCTTGGTGGTTCAATTGATTTGTGCAGTTTATAGGTCACATTCAAGGTGGAAAAAGTTCTGAAATGATTTATCTTTTGTAATTTTTTTTTTTTTTTTTTTTTTTTTTTTTACATCACAGAAACCTGACATTTTTAAATGGGGTGTGTAGACTTTTTATCCACTGTTTGTCTATGTAATTTTTTTTCCATTAACAAATCTGGTGTTATGCCAAAAAGCTGCAAGAACACCCTGATCTAACCCCTTCCACTCCCAGCTAGCCTCAGTTTTTTGCTAGTGTTCTTATGTGAATAGCCTCCTTCTCTTTACGAAGGGAAGCTTACCTCTTTCCTCTGAAGGGGTGTTTGTTTTTGTGTGTTTTTTTTTTTTGTTTTTTTTTCCTTTTAACCCTTTCCCGAATAGCCTCCGCAGTTATACTGTGGCAGGTTGGCACTGCTGTGTGAGCCATCGAGCTGTACGTCTGCTCTTTAAGACGCTGTAGCAGGCGTGCGTAGCGTGTCCCCGGAGCCGATGTGTGGGCGTGATGACCGCAGGGCACTCGCAATCGCTCGTGACAGAGCGAGGACCGGTACACACACATCCCGATTCTGTCAGGGGAGAGGAGACAGATCGTGTGTTCCGATTAAAAATCATAGATCACCGCCATTACCAGTAAAAAAATAAATAAAAATGGCATAAATCTAGACCCTATTTTGTAATATATATACCCTAAACTGATGAAGAAATTTTATTTTGTTGTGGTGTTTTTTTTTTTCCAAATTGGTGCATTTTTTTTGTTTATAGCGCAAAAAATAAAAACCATCGAGGTGATCAAATACCACCAAAAGAAAGCTCTATTTGTGGGGAAAAAATGACATCAATTTTGTTTGGGTACAGCGTGCCATATCCCAAAAAATGGCCTGGTCAGGAAGGGGGCAAATCCTTTCTGGGCTGAAGTGGTTAAGATAAGTCTCCTATCGAGATTTCAGGCTGCACCTTAGCCACTGTGGCTCCTTTTGCAGCTTCTGGATCGATTTACTCCTTAGGCTGAGTCTTGGGGGCCGTACCTGTACCCTTGGATGAAGAGGTAGAGCCAGGTCTGTGGTCTGCCAGCAGCGGGCCCTTTCCCTGAAGGCCCCTTTGGTTATGCCCACCATGTGTTACATCCTATCTAGAGTGTGAAGACCTCTGCCGTGGTAAGTGGCTGACGCTCCTATGCCTTGGCCACTAAGAAATGTGGACTACAACACTTTGTTGTGAATCTACACCATTTTTTTATTTTTTCTCCTCATCTGCGTGTTACATCTGGTACTACTGTGCCTGCGTGGATGCCTTCTGAGCTGCTTTGTTGAGCATGTGAGAGACATATATATTCTTTCTCCTGGTACATTTTTCTCAGTCAGCACCAACCAGTCCATGGGTCCTTCTAATGTATAGTACAGAGATCCCTGGACACCTACCTAGGTGCAGCAGGCTATAGTGCCTGGCACAAGTTAGAATTCCTGTTTTTGTCCAGTATAATTGAACTTTTGCGTATCTTGGTTTCTAGTATATTGTTGGCACATCTGTATAATTTATAGTTGTCTAGAAGTCAAAATGTTTTGTTGCACAATTCTAAACTGTTTGTTTTGTTTCCTCAGTTTGCCAAATGCTTGGCTAAATACATCCATGAACAAAATATCCATGAACTCAAAGTGTGGACAAGCCAGATGAAGAGAACAATACAGACAGCAGAGGCTCTGGGTGTACCATATGAACAGTGGAAAACTCTGAATGAGATTGATGCTGTAAGTGTTCCTCCACCAGGCATAGTTTTAAGGGCTCCATTCACATAATTTGCAGTGTCTTTTTTTTTTTTTTTTTCACACTGGATACATGCTAATCATTGCAAGAAGCATAGAAATCAATTATTTTTCAAGTGCCCCGTTCCCTATACAATACTGGTGTGATGTCCAGTGTGGGGAAAAAAATGCAGTGCATTGGATGGCAGCCCATGTCACAGCATTGCAGCGGAGTTCCATTGCACTTGGTGTGAACAGGCCCTAACCTTTGTGTGTGTGTGTGTGTGTGTGTGTGTGTGTGTGTGTGTGTGTGTGTCCCCACTGTCATATACCCTCACCACCATAACTAAAGAGTCAGCCTGGCCTCTGTTGTTTCTTTGGACTGTGCCCTACTATGAAACCTGCCAGTCACCTGTTTTAAGTTCTCATGCTTACTGGATTTTTAGCCTCTTTTTCCTAAGACGCCTTTCGTCTAGCAGCAGTGTTTGGCAGCAAAAACACTTGACGTGTGTAAATGTGTTTACATGTGTCAAGCGCTAGGGCGGTAATTTTATTTCATACATTTATTATTCTGGCCAGTGAAATAAATTAGCGCTAAATGCACCTAGCGTTAATGTGCATTTACACACTTCACAGATGCATCAATTATTTATTTATTTTTTTCACTGCTAAAATGCTGCTGCTCCTGGATGTGCTGGCAGTGGGTTTGTGTGGTGTGTGTTTTCATTCACGGCAATTTGCTTTGCTGTACATTTACACGTGATTCGGTACATGCGATGCAATAAGATGTATCATGCTTGCGTTTTATCTCAGCACGCTGCAGTGCAGTTTTAGGCTGCGTTGCAGCATGAATGGGACACATAGGAAACAATTGTTTCCTGCGTGTCCCTGCAATGACAGACATTTTATGATGTGATAAAACATCTGTCACTGCATACAGTGTGAATTCACCCTTACAGATTTTATTACCAACTTGCATTTACCTTGAAAAAGTTCTCCCTCTAGTGGTGGTAACCAGAACTAGAAATACTACATTTTACAAGGAATATTTTTTGACAACCGTGCTTCCAGTAATGTGGCAAGAGTTTGGGCAAGGACTTTTTACAATCTAGTGTGACCCGTGCCCCTGTTCTTAAAATTACATTCCTGAAATGGTTTTACCGGTTTTTGGTTCGGAGTAACTTGAGTGTCCTGTACAAAGCTATCGCCTAAATCCTACTGAGCACATTTGGTTTGAATTTGAAACTGAATGCAAACCAGGTTGCCTTTGTCCAACATCTCATCTCAAAAACTTTTTTTTTTTTTTTTTTTTTTTTAGCTAAATAGGCACAAATTCAAACATACTCCAAAATCTTGTGGAAAACCTACCCAGATGGTTTGGGCTGTAGCAACTGCAAAGGAGGTGCCAAGTTCATAGTCGTACTTCCACAAATGAGCAAACAGATTTTGCATTTACCTAACTATTCATAATCATTAAATCACTTTTGTTTTCTGTCTTGTGTTTTTATTGTCAGTTTTTTTTTCTTTTTGTTTTGTTTTTTATTGAATTGGTATTGTATATTTTGCAAATGGCAGTGCATAGCTTGATCCACATAAATTATTCTGCTATGTTTCTACTAGGGTGTATGTGAGGAGATGCGTTATGAAGAAATTCAGGAGTCCTTTCCTCTGGAGTTCGCCCTGCGGGACCAGGATAAATACAGATACCGCTATCCAAAAGGAGAGGTCAGTGAGCTTTTTGTCAGCCAGAATATAAATATACAGTATAAGGTTTGTACCGCATTGGCATGTGGGTTTCCACTTGCACCTGCATTGTCTACTGCTGCAATCACCCTACAGTGACATTTCATATTTTTCTTTTCTTCACTGCAACTGCTTGTATTCTGTGCAAGCAAAATAGTCCCTGTAGGATCCAGAATTAAGTGGCTTGCAATAAGTGACATTCAAAATAGGATTTCTAACTTGCCTGTAAATTTACTCTTTGAGCACAGGTGTAGTGTCTTGGATGACTGGATTAAATGCTTTCACCTTCAGGTGATTGGACACTGGCAAGAAGAGCTGTAAGGACACCCATATAACCCCTCCCACTCTCAGCAATTCTCCGTTATTGATTTTTAATTTTTTTAGCAAGAATGACTGGGCGACATATCTCTTTACATCGGCTTACATCAGTCAGCTGAGAAAATACAGAAACGGTCTGCATTCTTTTCATTCTTGTGGATATAAACTGAAATGAAGATGGGCATACAAACTGATGGAAACTGAAGTAACCTGATTCCATTATTAGCCTTTTTCTTTTTTCTTGCCAAAAATGTGACAAAACTGATATAGCCAGTGTGAAATATAGGCCCAGGGTGTTTTCTCTTATTAAAAAAAAAAAGAGGTCTGTGAGTACAGTTTCCTACCCCATTCCACTATCAAATGGTACTTTGACACTGCATAACACTGGCAGGAACAGGACTGGCAGATCTAAAGACTCAGCAGAATCAGAAGACAAGTTTCTGAGAGTCAGCATCTTGTGTAAAAGGCACCTCGCAGGAAAACAACTGCATGTGCAGCTTAGTAGTCACTGACTAATGCAATTCTCACCTTCAGCTGTACAGAAATGACTTTGAGCTGCAGGTCTGAGGTGTAGAGTGGTAATGTAGAAAAGCCATTGCTTAAAGCGGAGTTAGACCCAAAAGGGGAATTTCTGCTTAAACCACTTCCGGACCAGCTGCCGCAGTTTTGCTCGGATGGACAAATCGACGTTACCTTATGTTGCTTTTCCTTTTAGCCACTAGGGGCACACGGGCACCAGCGATCGCTCGTGACAGGGCGAGAACTGGGATCTGTGTGTAAACACACAAATCCCAGTTCTTTCAGGGGAGTAGAGACAGATCGTGTGTTCATACGAAGTGTGTGTCTCTCTTTCTCTCTTTCTTTCTCTCTCTCTCTCTCTCTCTCTCTCTCTCTCTCTCTCTCTCTCTCTCTCTCTCTCTCTCTCTCTCTCTCTCGTCCCATCCCCCCTAAAGTTAGAACACAGTTAACCCCTTGATCGCCCCCTAGTGTTAACCCCTTCCCTGCCAGTGATGTTTATACAGTAATCAGTGCATTTTTATAGCACTGATCGCTGTATAATTGTCAAGTGTCCAATTTGTCCGCCGCAATATCGCAGTCCCGATGAAAATTGCAGATCGCCGCCATTACTAGTAAAAAAAAAAAGATAATGCCATAAATCCCCAATTTAGTAGACTCTAACTTTTGCACAAACCAATCAATATATGCTTATTGCGTGTGTGTTTTTTGTTTAGTTTTTTTCCAAAAATATGTAGAAGAATACATATCGGCCTAAAACAAGAAAAAAAATGTGTTAAAAAAAAAAAGAGAGGGATTTTTATTATAGGAAAAAAAAAAAGATAAAATGGAAGAGGTGATCAAATACCACCAAAAGAAAGTTGTATTTGTGGGAAAAAAGGACATCAATTTTGTTTGGGTACAATGTCGCACGACCACGCAATTGTCAGTTAAAGAGATGCAGTGCCGTATCTCAAAAAATGGCCTGGTCATTGAGCAGCCAAATCTTCCGGGGCTGAAGTGGTTAAAGTGGATGTAAACCCTCTCATATACCCAGTGAAGTGAACAGCCTCAGATGATACACAGAGATGAAACCAATCTGCCTATATGTTTTTTTACATGTATATCTTCTGTCTTCAGCTTTCTAGACCCTTTTAGAAAATGCACATAGTGTTAGACATTTTTCTTCCTGTTTCAGCAGTGGAGGGGGGGGGGGGGTCTGGGCTTACACTGTGTGTGTGAGCTGATTGGAGGAAAGGCACCCCCCCCTTTCACATAGGCAGAGGAACAGAAACTTGCAGAGCTGTGCTGTGAATAGACAAGCTCTTTGCTTATCTAGAAGTTCCCTCCCTGACACTCATTTCCAGCTGCTTTTATCTTCAGAGAGCTTGTCAGAAGTAATGCTGATAACAGAGGAACAGAGCAGCAGAAAGACACAAGACTTAGGGCTTTGGAGTGAGATAAGTAAGTAAACTCTATAGATACATGTGCCCAGGTCATGTAAATGGGGGTTTACATCCACTTTAGGCACACTTTTTTTTTTTTTAATAAATACAGGTTTATGTGTGTGTGTGTGTGTGTGTGTGTGTGTGTGTGTGTGTGTGTGTGTGTGTGTGTGTGTGTGTGTGTGTGTATATATAGATATATTGTACTTTTGTGTACATCATAGAGCCTATATGCATATACAGATGAATCAGGGACTTGTGACTGAAAAATGTCTTAATCCAGATCATTTTAATCCAAATGCAGGAAGTTTTGCTAATAGTGCTCTTTTACAATAACACACTTATATGGTTGTTCTACATTTTAGTATTTTACTTTCCATTTCCTTTTTATGGCAGATATAATTCAATTATCAGTATGTTCTTGTACGGTAAGACATGTTCCCATATTGTTGCTTCCGAACTGCAGACACAGCTATTACTTGTGTGTTTATGTACACTATACCAGGAAACCTTTTAGCTCAACAGCTGTGTCCTGTTTATTGCCGAGCTATTGGCTACCTAACCTGACCTGCCTAATGACTGTAAGAAGACAAATCCCAGCTATAAAGATGGGGTATCATCAGCTAATGGCTAAACACAGTTGATTTAACTAATGGCACAGTATTTGTGTTAAAGGTTCCTTTTTGATATAAGAGGAATATGTCCAGTTTGATGGACTCAAAAATGCACAAGCAATTATTAACTTGTGTACCAGCACAAAACGTCAAAAGGTTTAGTCTAAAATGGTGACTGGTGATAAATGGTGAAAAAATCTTCATAGTTGGGCTCCAGAAAATTGTTTGACCACATACAATTTACCAACCATGTATTTAAGAAAAGGCCTTGTGTCTGTGAATGTGGATGATCCTTAGCATTTATTGTCACCAAGAAAATTTCCTTTTTCTCAGACAGAAGATGTTAGATACTGAGCTAGAGGAAGTAATTCCTACTAAAGAGAAAGGGGACTTTTGCAGTTTTTAGGTTCAGAGGCTTTAAATTTAATCCACTTCATCCAACAGTAGCCATGTAATGCAGTTATGGTATTGCACTGGACAATGAGGGAAAATCCTTGATATCCTAGCTAAATGAACAGCTCAAACTTCTGAATCTCTGCAAATTGCAAGTTCTTTCTTGAAAATGGGGTCATTCATAGAGGTGGAGTGCCCATTACTTAGGAGTTTGCTGTATGTATTCAGTAACAATAAACTTTGTATTGTTTATGGTGTCTATATTTAGCAAGCTCAAATTTTATCCAGAGCACAAGCCAGCCAGCACAAAATACCCATGTAATCGGTCAACCTTTTTGGGTATACAAAGCTGTCCTTTTGCATTGGATACATTTTGCAAATACTTGTAAAGCCACACTGCTGTATCAAGGTACCTCTGTAGAGTCTGGTCCCTATCTAAGCTCCCAACTTGGGACATACAGTGCCTTGAAAAAGTATTCATACCCCTTAATTTTCCACATGTAATTTTACAATCAAAAATGTAAATGTATTTTATTGCGATTTTATGTGCTGGACCAACACAAAGTGGCACATAATTGTGAAGTGAAAGAAATTATTTACAAATATCTGAAAAGTGTGGTATGCAATTTGTATTCAGCCCCCTTTTACTCTGATACCCCCAACTAAAATCTAGTGGAACCAATTGCCTTCAGAAGTCACCTAATTGGTAAATAGAGTCTACTTATGTGTAATTTAAGCTCAGTATAAATACAGATGTTCCGTGAAGCCTTCAGAGGTTTGTTAGAGAACCTTGGTGAACAAACCGCATCATGAAGGCCAAGGAACACACCAGACAGGTCAGGGATAAAGTTGCTGAGAAGTTTAAAGCAGGGTTAGATCTAAAAAAAAAATATCCCAAGCTTTGAACATCTCACAGAGGCACTGTTCAATACTTCATTTGAAAATGGAAAGAGCATGACACAACTGCAAACCTACCAAGACATGGCCATCCACTTAAACTGACAGACCGGACAAGGAAAACATTAATCAGAGAAGCAGACAAGAGGCCAATGGTAACTCTGGAGGAGCTGCAGATATCCACAGCTCAGGTGGGAGAATCTGTCCACAGGACAACTATTAGTTGTGCACTCTACAAATCTGGCATTTATGGAAGAGTGGCAAGAAGAAAACCATTGTTGAAAAAGCCATAAGAAGTCCCGCTTGCAGTTTGCTGTGTCCCCGATATGGTTTCTCGCAAACATGTGGAAGAAGGTGCTCTGGTCAGATGAGATCAAAATTGAATTTTTTGGCCTAAAAGCAAAACGCTGTGTGTGGTGGAAAACTAACACTGCACATCACCCTAAACACACCATCCCCACTGTGAAACATGGTGGTGGCAGCATCATGTTGTGGGTATGCTTTTCTTCTGCAGGGACAGGGAAGCTGGTCGAGTCTGCAAAAGACTTGAGACTGGGGCAGAGGTTCACCTTCCAGCAGGACAATGACCCTAAACATACAGCCAGAGCTACAATGGAATGGTTTGGATCAAAGCATATTCATGTGTTAGAATGGCCCAGTCAAAGTCGAGACCTAATTTCAATTGAGAATCTGTGGCAAGACTTGAAAATTGCTGTTCAGACGCTCTCCATCCAATCTGACAGAGTTTGAGCTATTTGGAGAAGAAGAATGGGCAAAAATGTCACGCTCTAGATGTGCAAAGTTGGTAGAGACATCCCCAAAAAGACTTGCAGCTGTAATTGCAGAGAAAGGTGGTTCTACAAAGTATTGAATCAGGGGGCTGAATACAAATGCACGCCACACTTTTTCCAAATTTTTTTACAAATAAATGTGTGAAACCATTTATCATTTTCCTTCCACTTCACAATTATGTGCCGCTTTGTGTTGGCCTATCACATAAAATCCCAATATTCTATTGATACATCTACGTTTTTGGTTGTAACATGACAATGTGAAACATTTCAGGGGGATAGGAATACTTTAAGGCACTGTATATAAAGCAGTGCATTAATTGAGAACAGGCTTACCTGGAGGTACCCGGTTTCCCTAAAAGGTACAGAAACACCAGAGAAGCCCAGACTCGCTGATTTGCAGCTGAAGACCCCCTTTGTGTGTCTCTGCCAAACCAACAAAGCAGAAATGAAAACTGCTCATATGCTGCTTCTACTTTGTTGCTATTTTTGATTCAGCTGCAGCATTTTTGTTGTGAACTAAAACAAAAGGGTTTGCCTTGTCTGTGTGCAACCCAATGGGCCAGGTGTTAATCCGTCCTTATATTAGATATATGATAAAACTAAACTATTATATTTTTTTTTTTTCCAGTCATATGAGGACTTGGTACAACGTCTTGAACCTGTGATCATGGAACTGGAGCGCCAGGAGAATGTACTAGTTATTTGCCATCAAGCTGTCATGCGCTGCCTGCTGGCCTACTTCTTGGATAAAAGTGCAGGTACACACTTGGACAGATAGGGGCATTAATTAAAGGGGCATTTCTATAGAGGTCACAGGCTGGGGTATCTTGGAGTTGGCTGTCTATATATTGTGTGAATACTTGTTTAAATGTTAATGGTATTATTTCAGGAAAGTGTACTGTGTATATGCTTGGTTCTGCCTTTTCTTGACACAATCTACATGTTTGTGCGGCACATTGCAGCCTTCCCCCTCCTCACTCACGTATAAAAAAAACACCACAATTAAAATAAATTCTTTTGTTCCACCTCCCTAAGAGCCAGATCACAAACACAAGCTGCCAAATGATTAACCTACCATTAAAACCACAGCCGTAAGGGTATATTCTCACCAGATGCGGTGGGACTGTATTTGGCGGCTATCCCTATGCAGCCTTACCGCATGACAAGGCAAAGTGCTTTGTTTCCAGTGTGCCCAGTTCACATCACTATGTTGTAGAGGTGTGCGTATAGTGTACGCTGAAAAAAAGAACTGCATGCAGTACTTTTTCCAGCACAGGGCAAGGCAATCTACTGCACTGCCAGCAATTGAACTTAAAGGATAAGTTTACCTTTTACAAAAAAGTAATGCACATTTTTTTGTGGGTAAGAATATTTATGCAATTCCTTTTTCTTTTTTCACTGCAGTCTGTAAGGCATTGCATCTGTGATCAGCAGATCATGGGTACAATGCCTGGATCCTGCAGAGTAAGCTGTCTGCCTTATGGTTGGGCAGTTACTGAATTGCAGGAAGACCCAATGGACTACAAAAGTGCTCATCAGTACTTGTATATATTCATTCACAGTAAAACTGTGAATGAATGACGTGGCCTTGTGGCCGGATCCCTGTGCAGCCTCGCCTTTTTTTTTACATTCTTTGGGGGGGGGGGGGGGGGGGCAATTCTGGCCAATTGCCGGGCCAATTCTGACACTTTTTGTATGCATGGGGTGCTTTAATTTTTTGTGTTTAAAAAAAAAAAAAAAAAAACTTTTTATACATGGTCTAATTTTTTTATTTTTTTTTTGTTTGGATTACGTTTATTGCTATTACAGGGGATGTTTTCATCCCTTGGCATGGGCCGTGACAGGCTCTTTATGGAGAGATCAGAGTGCAGTCCTTTCATAACATGTTGCATGTTACACCCTGAATATGGCTGTAACCTGTTATGAAATGTGAACTTATCCTTTTAACCCTTTCACTGCCAGAGCCTTTTTTGCATGTTTAAAAAAATCGTTTTAGGCATGAAGATTACATAAAACCCCCAAACATTATATATTTTCTGAAAGACGCCCTAGTGACTAGAATAAGCAGTAGTTTCAATTTTTGATATTACCACAAAGGTCTAGGAAACACAAAATTTCAGTAGGAAACACAAAATTTCAATAAAAAACACACAAGTGAATTTTAGGATAAAAAAAGGTAATAAATTAACCACATTTTTGGTAAAACATAAAATACCAGGTTGCAACTAGTAAATGAATACCAAACATGTCAAACTTTTATATTTGTGTGGCCTGGGAAATGGTGACAAACTTCAATACCCTATATTTTTTATAGGGAACACTTCAAAAGCCCCCTATAGGTCATCAGTTTAGAGTTATGCATGAGGTCTTATGCTAGAATTATAGCTCTTTCTCCAGCGTGCGTGGCGAACCTGTATTGAATTCAACGTTTTCACACGTAGGTGCCCCGACGTGTGCATTTTTTGAGGGGGCCTCAATTTTTGGGGGGTGATTTCATGTGCTTGGGTGTAACTTTTTTTTTTATTATTATTTTTTTATGAGACAGAGCACAAAAAGTCCCCTGTGTGATGATTTTTAGGTGACAGGTTCTCTTTAATGTGACATGCAGGGTCTAAAAGACCCTGCATGTCTCCTCTGGGCTCCACTGATTGGATTGCACATTGCGTTACAATACATCATCCCTTCTCAGCCATGTTAGCCAGGGAAAGTGACAAGTGACCCGGAAGTGACGTCACACGTGTCACTTTCTGGGTCACAGAAGGAAGTGGAGGAGAGTGGACGCTTGTCCGCTCTTCTCCCTCCCCTGCACCCGCCATGTCGGTCCTGGGCCCCCAGATGGGCAAGCAGAGCCGGGAATACATGGCGGGGGTTTAAAGCAATCGGGCCACTGAAATGCCATACGGACCTGGCAGCAAAAATCACACGTTAGAATTCATACACACAGGAATTGGCTTCAAATCACAGCAAGCAGGTTGCATGTTTTTATAGACCTACAATGTTAACTGCTGAACCTTTACTGCACAAGAGATATAGTCATTTGTCAAACAATACTGCTGGGTAGAAAAAGGGCTCGGGCGTGTTCAAAATCCCACATGCCCGATCCCGCCAGGAAGCCGACACTGCACAGCGCTAATCACAGGCAGCTGCACAGATCAGGAAAGTTTTCCCTGTCTGATTAGCGCTGTGCATTGTCGGCTTCCTGGCGGGATCGGGCATGTGGGAGTTTGAACACACCCAAGCCCATTTCTACTGCTGGGTCCTGGAAAGACTCAGCATTAGGAAGGGGAAAGGTACTGAAAGCTTACCCTATGGCGCCAGTGTCCGACCCCCTCCACCCAGAGTCCAGCCACCTGGTCCAGTAGATGGAGAAGTTGGATGCCTGCATTCTTCATCTGTTGAAGAAGAATCCAGACCACTGTTTTTGTGTGGTGAAAACATAATCCAAATGCATGTATATACATGGCACTTTAACAGTGAAGACAAAAATGCTAAATTGTCCACATTTTGCCATATTTATTTATATACCATACCATTTATACCATTTTGCTTCTCAATACAAAAACCTGATTAACCCATGACATATCCCTCATAAATGCTAGCCAACTCCGCTTACCAGAAGACACTCCTTATTTAGCCATAACAAGCTCATTGATAGAAAATGAACCCTTAGTTTTACCCATAACATGTTGGCTGGGTATAGGGCAATCTAGTATTTTCCATGCTTAATACCATACAAAATCTGTACTGCTCATATATTTGTTTCTTAACCCGCTATCGAGCCCGAAAAGCTGATTGAAACAAAATCATAACAATTATGTTTGGGCAACCATTTTTGCACAGAATGAGCTCCTCTAACATCCACCAGCTCTGTAATGTCGTCATGGAGGAGTGGAAGAGGACTCCGGTTGCAACCTGGCAGTGCTGGAAAATAATGGTGGCCACACAATATTGACACTTTGGGCCCAGTTTGGACATTTTCACTTTGGGGTGTGCTCACTTTTGTGAGATGCAGTGTCTGTGTGTAAAAAAGATGACTGTCAGTGACCACAATACACTTGAGAAAGAATATCAAATATGTACAAGAAATGTGAAACAAAAATACTCAAACCACAATATATGAATGTGCAAACAAATGCATGTTGCACAAAACATGAGAAAGATTAATTAAAAAAAGTTCATGAAGTACATCCAGACTTTAAGACCCAGCGAGTAAGGAGTGCAAATCCTAAGCTTCAGGACACAGTGAGCAGAAAGCGTTCCTCACAATAGTTCCTCCACCACACACTCTGCCTCTAAACAAAACATGTTGATCTCTAATTATGGGGATCAAAAAGCGCACCGTGTGTAGGCTTTTAAGAGACTCTTCTGCGAGCCAATGCAGTTCTCTGCATTCCAAACAACCAGTGGCGGCTCGTCCATTAGGGGCACAGGCGCCGCCCCCTCCATGCATGCATCCATCCATGCGTCCGTCTCCCTAATCTACATGCAGGGCGCCGGGTGTCTGGATCCCAATGGATTTGTTTTGGGTTTTTTTAGCACGTGATTAGAGCCAGAGGCTCTAATTGGCTTCAAAAAAGGGTGGGCTCGGGTCACAGAGCACTGCGCCCTGAGCCAGTTGTGTGACAATAGCGAATGAATATTCACTATTGTCACACTGATTCTCTGCCTGGCCAATCAGGAAGTGGGTCCTGAGACCCGTTTCCCGATTGGCCAAAATGAGAAGTGATCTTAATGGCCTGCGAGGAGACGCACGGCCGCCGTGATGCCGAGGACTAACCCACCAGCTGCCAAGTCCGATCCTCTGCCCAAGCCATGCCCAGTACTGTCGGCTCCTCCATGGATCGCCCCTGTGTCAGCACACACCACACACACCACACGCACCTCTCCTGGGGTTGGGTGTCCGTAGTCAGGTCCGTCTTCATTTGTGCTGCTCTGTACTCCTCATCCTCATTTCGTGTATCTCTACATACATTTCGTGTGTACTCACACTCACACACACACACACCTTACAGATCTTTAATATCTTTACCTAAAAAACAAAAAACCATATACACTCAAATATTCATAACTACTGTAACCAACAAGGAATGTCTGATATTACAAATTCCAGGAGATTTGAACAATTACTGGTCCCTCTTTCAAGCTCCCTATGTGCCTGCCCTCCAGTTGTCTATGTGCCTCTGTGTTGCAAGATGTCTTCCGCTCTGGTTCTTGTAGTTACTCCTCTTCACTATGAGGAAAAAAAATGCATTGCCTTTTTATCGTTCCTGATTTTTCCTACACCGTGTCTGTGAGTCAAAATGTTTGAACGTTATCTTGTGTGTTATTTTACAGATACGCTGCCTTACCTCAAGTGCCCCTTGCACACAGTCTTGAAACTCACTCCTATTGCATACGGTAAGGCCCTGTTTTGTAAATCTAGTGGCGATGCTTTTTCTGTTTTTTCTGTTTTTTGTTTTTTTTTTTTTTTCTTCTGCTTGAAAGTGCAATGGCCTCTTTTGTAGGGCCAGCTTCATTTCTCGCAGGTCTGATAACTCATTGTCTTGTTAAGGCCAAAGGTGGAGGATCACATAGTTGCATTGTTTTATATTTTTTTTTTTTTTTTTTTTTTTTTTTAGCATTTAAATGAGAAGTCATGATTTTCATTATGAACACAAAAGCAGACAAAATTCAGAAAGTAGTGCTTCTTACTCTAAAGGGTCTAAGGTTATCGGTGGTGTACCCCAAGGTTCAGTGTGGGGACCTTTACTTTTTATTATCTTTATAAATGATATAGGGTCTGGGATTAAAAGTACCATTTGCAGATGACACCAAGCTATGCAGTGGAATAACGTCCTTACAGGATATCTCCAAATTACAAGCCAACCTCAATGCACTGTTTAACCACTTCAGCCCCGGAAGGATTTCCCCCTTCCTGACCAGAGCATTTTTTGCGATTTGGCACTGACGTCCTTTTTTTCCCACAAATAGAACTTTCTTTTGGTGGTATTTGATCACCTGCGGTTTTTATTTTTTGCGCTATAAACAATAAAAACTGACAATTTTGGAAAAAAAAAAGCAATATTTTTTACTTTTTGCTATAATAAATATCCCCAAAAAATATATAAAAAACAAATGTCTTCCATGGTTTAGGCCGATATGTATTCTTCTACATATTTTTGATTAAAAAAAATCGCAATAAGTGTATATTGATTGGTTTGCGCAAAAGTTATAGCGTCTACAAAATAGGGGATAGATTTATGGCTTTTTTTTTTTTTTTTTTTTTATCGGGACTGCGACATTATGGCAGACAGATGGGACCCTTGACCTTTTATACAGCGATCATAGCCAATGATTACTGTATAAATGACACTGGCAGGAAAGGGGTTAAACACTAGGGGTCAATCAAGGTTAAGTGTGTTCCCTGAATGTGTTCTAACTGTAGGGGGGATGGGCTCACTACAGCATGACAGAGATCACTGCTGCCGATGACAGGGATCAGTAGATCCCTGTCATGTCACTAGGCAGAACAGGGAAATGCCTTGTTTACATCTCCCCCTTCTGCCTCTCCTCGCCGCAATCGCAAGCCGCCAACGAACATAGAGTTTGTGGGACCCGCTGGCACGCTCCGCTAGGCAGCAAATTCAAAGGGATGTACATGTATGCCCTTTTGCCTGCCCGTGCCATTCTGCCGACGTAAATCGGCGTGCGGCAGTCGGCAAGCAGTTAATTGGACAACTGTGGCAAATGAGGTTTAATGTTGATAAATGTAAATGTATGCACTTGGGGGCTATGAATATGCATGCATCATACATACTAGGGGGAGTACAACTGGGGGAATCCATAGTGGAGAAGGATCTGGGGGTTTTGATAATCTTAAGCTTAATAGCATGCAATGCCAAGCTACAGTTTTCCAAAGCAAAGTCCTTTCTTGTATTAAGAGAGGTATGGACACTAGAAAGAGATAATTTTGCCCCTGTACAAATCATTAGTAAGACCTCATCTGGAATATGCAGTTCAGTTTTGGGCTCCAGTTTTCAAAAAGGATATCGGGGAACTGGAGAAAGTGCAGAGAAGGGCAACCAAACTGATAAGAGGCATGTAAGAGCTCCGCTATGAGGAAAGATTAGAGGAACTGAATTCTCTCTTGAGAAGATGGGGTTAAGGGGGGATATGATCAACATGTATGAATACATAAGGGGTCCATATTGTGAACTTTGTGTTCAGTTATTCACTTTAAGGTCATCAGAGGACAAGGGGGTACTCTGTACATGTAGAGAGAAAAAAAAATCATCTCCAAATACACAAAGGTTTCTTCACAGTAAGAGCTGTGTATATGGGTTGTATGATATGATTTTTTTTTTCCTGACAGTCGCTTTAAATCCCCCCTCCTTCTTCCTTTTTATTTTTTTATGACTTTATTATGGTTGTTTTTAGATATGTAGTACATTCTTTGGTATATTGTGTACCAAAGTTTACACATTGAAGAGTGAGGGGGTAGCACAGTTCATTCTTAAATGTGTTTTCCCAATTAGAAAGACATGGTAAATCTGCTTCCAACACTACATAGTAATATGGCACCCTTAAAGGGGGTGTAAACCCTTGTTTCTTTTTTTTTTTTTTTTTAAATGACAAGCATGTCATACTTGCCTCCACTGTGCAGTTCGTTTTGCACAGAATGGCACCTATCCACCTATTCTGGGGTCCCCTGGAGGCGCTGGTAGCTCCTCCCCGCAACGGGTGTCCGCGTCGGAGAAGCACTTTCCTTGGTGGACACCCGTGCGGGCACTCTCCCAAGTCATGCTTCTGCATGTATTCACACAGAAAGCGAGACTCGGCCCCGCCCCCGGCGCCTGCATCATAGGATGCATTAAGGTAAAAAAAAAACAAAGGTTTACTACCCCTTTATATACTATTATGCACTATTATGCAGTACCACCTGTAAGCCGCATATAATAAATTGAAACAAAAACGCACACCTTTACATAAGCAGTGGAGCTTAGAGACTGACATAGTTTAGATAAAGTGGGCTTGGTAAAGGTCTTCTATATGTAGCTGGACCCAAAGAATTTTTATCAGCATGGAGTAAGAGTAGGCGAAGAGCCTCTTGAGTAGCTGGGTCAATACAATAAACAAGTAAATAAAGGGATCTTCACACCTGATGAAGTGACTGTTACCAGACATCAGTGTGGAACACATTACTTTGTGAATGGTGTGGTATAGTGTCGGTGCCTTTATCACCTCTGACAGCTTATTTTATGACCAATCCTCAATTGCAACTAGCAGGCATCTGTGTTGTGTATTGAAGTCTGCATACTAGCCAGTTACCCACAGTTTGGCAGCAATTTACTGTGCTTAGTCTGGTCACTACACAGCAAACAGCTGACAGCCTGAAATGGTCATGCGACTACCGTTTTCAAAGCCATTTATGGAGTTTCACACTGATGTGCTGTAACAGCAACTTTATCAGGTGTGAAGTTACCTTTTTACTTACTTGGTTTTGAAAATTCCTAAAGGCGCTCCCCCCTACTTTTTTTTTTTTTCTCTTCAAATACATTTTATATTGAAATTTGTCACAACTTTACGACCTATAGAAAAATGACATCCACAGTATAACCCAATGTACTTAACTGCTGGCCTTTCAGTTACCTTTTCCCTCTGTCATAACATTTCGAGCATTAAAATCCGTGTTTTTTGATGTACATATCATTCAATATACCAGTAGTAGTCGTCAGAACCTGGACGAAATGAAGTTATTATATGACCTGTTATGCAATCAAATTTTATACAATGCTATAAGTTTGAGACTGTTCATTATCATTCATTCTACTAGAAGTTGCTTGGTCAGCTATAAAAAAAATCGTAATATCTTTAGCTTAAAAAGCAGCCTTCCTACTTTAAGGCACGTGTTATTCTCGGGTAAGTAGAGCCCATGCAGAAAAAAAGCCTGCCGGTGCCTTAGTCTTCTGCTTCAGTAAAACATCTGGTTACTATATTTTACCAAATAAAACCCATTTTGTGGCTTCTTTAAGTTGCCACTTAATCAGTTCAATATAATAAAACTGGTGTCTGTGTAAAAAGTTGGGACTCTAGTGGTGAAATTTCTCCACATACATTCCTAAGCCATTTACTTTCCAAGGAAATAGCATGGTACCCCCGACTCTTTCCTGCTGTAATCTTCTTAATTTATTTTATATTTATGAAGAATATTAACAAGAATATATTGAAGCTACAGGAAGAGATTGGTAGGTGGAGAGATATAACTTTGGGAAACACACATGTACTATTAAGCACTTGAGAGACTTTGCTATAGATAGAAAATACTGCGCTAATAAAGGAATAATTTAAATAGGTGAAGGAAAAGCTGTGGCTCAAAGTGAGATATACATGAAAGCAAGAATAGAAATAAACATTCAGTGAATAGCCACAATTCAATGTGAACTCAATAGTGAATAATACATAAACAATCAGTAAATAACCACAATTAAATATGAACTTAATTATAAACTGATAAATAACAAAGTCCATCAGCTGCAAGTGAGATGTAAAATCTTGAATATTCAGACTGATTGAACAGCTTCTTGAACACCACAACAGACTAGTGAACCTCCACCACATAAAATGCATGCTTTACCAGAGGCAAGCTTAATCATGCCAATCAACCCAGCCAGGGCCTTTGTCCACGATTTGTTGAGTTGTCAGCACACAATGGATTCTTGATAAATATTAACCAGATCACCCACATATCCAGACCAGGGCAATATGATGTTCAATGGTCTTCCACATGAGCCAGGCTGGTACACCCAAAAAGGAAAGAACTCACCCGGGAGGAGTGGCGTGCTGACGTCATCGCGTTGTGATCCTGGGAGGATAGGTGTTCGCTAGCCGGCCGGCTTGTTTTACGATTGATGCTACCTTTTAACATTTTTCATGTAAGTGCAACATTTAACATAATTAAATCTGTGTGTTACATTTTACACTATGGCGAGTTCTTTCCTTTTTTGGGTGTAGCTGCCTGGCTCATGTGTAAGACCGTTGAACATCATATTTAGAGGTCGACCGATATATCGGCCGATATTTGGCGTTTTTTGTTTAATCTGCATCGCCGATTGTGCTGATAAAAAAGGCCGATTATAACTTCACCCAGACTTGCAAATGACTTCTGTAATAGAAGTCAATGCAAGTTGCCTGAAGTCTTCTGTGAAGCGACTTCTCTCCTCTCTGGGCAGCCTGCCAAATCTGATAAAAAGAACCTAAAGATATACAATGTTTACACTTATCAATGGACTGAACTCTGTGTGTAGAAGCTCTCAGTTTAACCATTTAAAGACTAAATCTTTTCTGATACTTGTTGCTTACAAGTAAAAATCCTGTATTTTCTGCTAGAAAATCACTTCAAACCCCAAACATTATATATATTTTAGCACAGACCCTAGGGAATAAAATAGCGGTTGTTGCAATATTTTATGTCACACGATATTTGCGCAGCGGTCTTTTAAATGCAATTTTAACAAAAAAATACACTAATGAATTAAAAAAAATAATTTTTTTTCGTCCAAAAGTTTTGATTACCTGTTTTTGTGTATTTAATATTTAAGATATAGTTTTTTTTTTTTTAATCTAAATTATACATACAAGTGTACTGATTGGAGGTTTGCTTTGTTTAATGTTTAAATGTAAAAACATTTCTGTATCACTTATTACTTAAGGTTGCTTGCACACTGGAGCGGGCATGCGTTGACGGTAAAACACTGCTAGTTTTAGCGGTGCTTTATCGTCATTTTAGCGGCGCCATTCGGCTGCTAGCGGGGCGCTTATAACCCAGCTAGCGGCCGAGGAAGGGGTTAAATGCGCTGCTGCCTAAATGCTTTGCAGGCGCTTCGGCAGCGGTGCGCATTAATTTCAATGGGCAGGAGTGGTGGAGCAGCGGTATGCACCGCTCCAAAGATGCTGCTTGCAGGACTTTTTTTTTTTTAACATCCTGCCAGCGCATCGCCTCAGTGTGAAAGCACTCGGGCTTTCACATTGAGACTGCAGGGAAGTGGTTTTGCAGGCACTTTACAGGTGCTATTTTTAGCCCAAAAGCACCTGAAAAACGCCCCAGTGTGAAAGGGGTCTAACTGCTAGATTTTATGATAAAAAATCGACCTAACATATCGGCCTAAAAAAATCGGCATCATATATCGGCCATCGCGATTTCTAAATATCGGCATCGGCCAGAGAAAAACCTCATATCGGTCGACCTCTAATCATATTGCCCTGGTCTGGATGTGTGGATGATCTGCCTAATATTTATCAGGAATCCATTGTGTGCTGACAACACGCATTTTATGTGGTGGAGGTTCACTGGTCTGTCATGGTGTTCAGAAGCTGTTCAATCCGTCTGAATATTCAAGATTTTTACATCTCACTTGCAGCTGATGGACTTTGTTATTTATCAGTTTATAATTAAGTTCATATTTAATTGTGGTGATTCACAGATTGCTTTTTTTATTATTGTGGTGATTTACTGATTGTTTATGTATCATTCACAATTGAGTTCACATTGAATTGTGGTGGCCATTCACTGAATGTTTATCTGTTTATATGTTTTGTCACATATTAGCGCAGCCTCTTTCTTTATTATATATATATATATATATATATATATATAATATATATATATATATATATATATTATAATATATATATATAATCAATATAAATTTATTTATTACACCCCGTATATTTATTTAGATAGATATAACTTTAGACTGACTCTTCAACTAAACCTGTACTGAGAAAGTTTATGCTGGCTGCTACTCTTGACTTTCCCTTCTTAAAATGCTAGTTGTCTGGTTGTCCTGCTGATTCACTTTAATACATTTTGAGTTGCTGTACTAGTATGAAGATCAGTTCTGATATTTTGCTGCTTGAATGCTTGTTCCAGGTCCATGACTTAGAAGTCTGAGAATCCATGCATATAGCAACAAAAAAAAAAGAAAAAACTGATAGCTTACCCTCTGTAGATGTTT